>NC_051161.1:26718207-26757827 GCF_013339745.2 Dermacentor silvarum | reverse complement strand
CCCACCCCCCCACCCCCAACCCCCCCATCCCTATAAATCTAAGTGCACACCCGCCTTTGCCTTCGTGTGCTGTTGTCATGCGGCTGCCGTTGTCAGAAATCGAACCTGGGACCTCGTGCTAAGAGCAGAACTCCATAAGCCTTACAGCGCCACCGCGACTTGTACATAACAAGAGCTTCACTGCGCTTTGTGAAAGGGGGGGGGGGGGGGGGTGGGTTAGGATTACGACTTGGCAGCATGCAACAAGAGCGACGCTGAGTCATAAACACACTGGCAGCCAGGCATGCCACCGCGCAATACAAGACGAGGCTGCGGATGGTCGGTTCCTGGTGCCGGATTGCCTCGGCTGGAGATTTCAAGCGTCGCTTCGTGCACATAATGGTCGCCGAGCGAGCTTTTACGAGCGCGCGCGGTCGTAGCTTTGCCCTCTCGACTCGTCTTCGTCGCGCAGCTTCGCGTGTTCCAAGGGGTCGCGTATAAGGGCAGAACTAACATCGTTGGCCAGGCTATAAACAAGAGAGCCTGAGGAGGACACCCAGCGGAGATTACCGCCTCCTTGAGCACCGTAGTTTGTATATAGGGATCTGCTATTGCTAGTTATTGTACTGCCTTAAAGGAATGCTAAGGGGATTATTGCGAAACATCTTGTAGGAATCGACGAACTCGTAAAAGCCACAGTCACTCATTAACTCCAACTTTTGGCGCGAACGAACAGTCATATGTACAGTTATTTTCCGCGATCAGACGACGAGCCGAATTATTTGCCACCTGGCATTTGAAACCGGTAGTTTAACACCTGAACTGGAACGACATATTTTTTTTAAATCTCAATGTTGTGATGCCGCTTATATGATACGTTTCTTACCAATTTTTCTGTTCGAATCATTGTAACCTTGGGTGACATTGGGCCAATTCCGGACCTGCAGTGTTCTGAAGTTAAGTTATGCCATAATATCTTTTATTACAGTTCTGCAACAACAAAACAGCAACTCTCATCATGGGAGGTGGCTTCGTAAACCAGAAGAGACTCAAAGACCAAACATGGAAGGCGACACCAGCCTGATGACGTTCATGCGCCAGCATGCCGTGATGTCAATACTTTTTATAACCGTGAACAAACACTGCATTGCGTTTCAAAAGAACCAAATACTTAACCTGGCAGGTTTCGAGAACGCTTGCTACGCTAAAACGGCCCGAATACGAAAAAAAAAAGATGCAATTTGTTAGCCGTGACGTCAGCTCTGACGTAGCGGCCCAAAGTATTCGGCGCAAAATTCTAGAATGGAAAGTTTTAACTGTTTTTTCTCCAGTAACGACAACCATTTTCCCGCATAATGATCGAAAATAAAGTTTTGAAAGTATACCTTATCAGACCGAAGTTACTTAGTGCTGCTCTTGAGTTTTCCTCTAAGGATGCGGATGGAAGTATGGCACAAGACGCGTGCGTTGGCAAAAATTATTGGCTACACA
The DNA here is from genome assembly GCF_013339745.2 of Dermacentor silvarum. Lineage (NCBI taxonomy): Eukaryota > Metazoa > Arthropoda > Arachnida > Ixodida > Ixodidae > Dermacentor > Dermacentor silvarum. Next base: position 26,756,357 of record NC_051161.1, on the reverse strand, counting down.
TTCACATTTACAGCACATGATTTGTTTGTTTACTTGTTTGTTTTTTTGGTTTTAAGATACCAAGAAAACGTGTTCTGCCAGGTATTTCTTTTTCGGAGAATCTGCCCCGAGTGAGAGATGAAAGGCTGAGAGGTTAATTAGAGTAACTATCAAGTGGGCTACTGTCGCGAAATCTCGCCAAACGGCACACAAGTTTACTCACCGAAGAATAGTATAGATAAGCGAGGGGCAACATATCGTATACTCTTTTACCCAGTAGCGATCTGATTTTCCCAGCCTGTGCGCTGGAAACACTAACTTTGTCAAACCGCGCACACCACTTTTCTATTATTCGTGGCACCTCTGACAGGAGGCCGCACCCCCGCACCAGTCGTGGAAAGCGTAAAACCGATGCTGATGTCTCCAAAACTCTCGTTTCGGCAAAGGATCTGTATACATAGCCGTCGCCAAGCGCCAGCTGCTATACGATTTAGCCTACGGCAAACATTCCACAGCACGTGCTGGCAGCGTTGCACTTTTGCAGCTGAGGGCATAACGAGAGATAGTGGAGAGAGAGAACGTTCGGCTGCGTCGAGGGAAGATATTTTCATTTCTCGCATCTGAACCTCCGAGAACACCCCACAGGAGTGTCCCTCTCTCGAGCATCTTTCACGCTACTTTCCGTCTCTTGTGGCGATCTGCGCTTATCCCAAGTTACTCCCTGTTTTCACAGGACGCTACACATGCGGAGGTGCATCTGCCTCATCTGGCGCGCGAGGGTGCGCGCGCGCGCACACACACATACACACGTACGCCACGTGAGACACAGCGCTCGGTCGTAAAACGTAAAAGCATTTCTGCCCAGACCGCGTCGCCCAGCGCTCCTCCCTTCGCGTGACTGTTCGTCCACTTCTCTTGTATTTTTGTTATCTTACATTTTCTTTTCTGAATCTCGACTCAGTCGCCTCCTCCATTTTCGGATGGGACGCCACGTTTCTCTGCATTTCCGTTCAAAGCCTCTTTCTTGCTTTTTTTTTTTTTTAGTCTGTTCTTTTGCCTGCTGACGCTCTTTCTTTCTTTACACCCTCAATATCACGACGCTTTAGAGAGCTCGCGCGAAAGAAGCTCTGTCTGTGTCGTCGGCGCGCGCGGACCTGTGAGCGCGAGGCGTCGAATGAAAAGCGCGCGAAGAGCTCGTGGCGGTTGGTTATTTCGGGAAGCTCTCCCGGCGCGAGCGCTTTTTATGCGGCATCGCGCTCAGTCTCTCGAGCGCTTAAGACGGCCGGCGCCTCGAAGGCGGCGCGCGTCCCCACGCACGCACAACGCACACACACACACACACACACACACACACACACACACACACACACACACCACACACACACACACACACACACACACACACACACACACACACCACACACACACACACACACACACACACACACACCACACACAACACACTACAACGCACACACACACACACAACGCATACACAACACGCACACAAAACACACATATAAATACACATTTTCATTTATTTTGGACCACTTTGTTCGATAAAATATAAGTGGTATCTTGCTTCGCCTGCTCTTCCTTACTTTTCACTGATGACATAGAGACAGTGAAACGAAATACAAATAGAAACACCAACCAAGAAAGCTTGAGTAATGTTAACGTTTGATCCGTTTTGTCCCGACCATACGGGAGTTTGTCATATACTCTCCATTTCAGACAGTGAAATGAATCCACGTCTCTGCAGCAACTCTGGCTTCTTCGATATGGCTTCTCCGATGGGTGTACACATTTAGAGGTGATCAATTACTTTTACTTCTACACCGCAATACAAAGCACGGACTGAGATGCGTTGCAGCACGGTGTAGAGCGCCTCGTCCTTTATCGGCCAATTAGGAAAGATTTTCCTACGGTGAGTGCCGGCGGCGGGCGTAACAACATTGAATTATGGCATCGTCACGTCGTCATTGGCAAGAAACGAGGGCATCTCCGACACGTTCACGTGTTTCTGTTCATAAAGCTCATTAGAGTGCAGATACATGGTACATAGGTAATCCTGTACATACGTATACTTATGTATTGTGAGCTTCAGCTCTAAACATAGCTGTATTCGGAAACCAGGTCAAGCAACCCTGAAAGCCGTTGGACGCTTTCCGGGACGAGAGCGAAGAGCCGGGTTTTTTTCAGCTTCAGACAACGTGAACGTACTTGTAATTCTGCCAATTAAACGTTTTCCTCCCTTTGCGCCCACTTCCTCACGTGGAAGTGGGCGGAAATATTCCTCACAATTATAAAGTGCAGTATATATATCTACATAGACCCTCCATGTATGCGCTGGATCAGTACAGTACCCGGACGATCAGTACCAGGGCGTAGCCAGAAATTTTTGTCGGGGGGGGTTCATCGGCCCGACCGGGGGGGGGGGGGGGGGGGGGGGCAAGCGTCTGCTTTCCACTACGTGACGTGATCGATAATAAGTATCGTAGTTAAGCACACTCTATGCATGTATATCAAAAACATGGGACCCCCCCCCCCCCCCCTCGCGTGTGTGTGTGGCACTGTGGCTGTGAAGAATTAAGTAAAAAGTAATGTAAAGTAATACAGTAAGTACGACAGGTACAGTGGCGGTTTGGAGCAACCGTCTCTCATCGCGCACTAATGGACCAGTCTTCGAAAACGCATCATTGAGACGACCCGCCCCGATCGGAGAAGGACTCATTAATTGTTAATCTCTCGTTAAGCGTGGATGTCGTCCTCGTCGGGGCGAAGTGCGTTTCACAGGTCAAGGACGGCTATACATGAGAAAATGCACGTGTTACCAGGTTATACCTGCAATAGCTGTTCGCTGCGTCTTTGCGCTAAAAACTTAAATACGCGCAAAAACGAGTAATGCTTTTTTTTTACGAGCTTGTCGTCGCCTTGCATTCCTGCGGCAAGTGCCTGGGCCGCTGTGTCTTCCGCTGTGTGCAAGCGTGCAGCCGTCATTTAAAATTAAATTATGGGGTTTACGTGCCAAAACCAGTTCTGATTAGGAGGCACGCCGTAGTGGGGGACTCCGGAAATTTGGACCACCTGGGGTTCTTTAACGTGCACCTAAATCTAAGTACTCGGGTGTTTTCGCATTTCGCCCCCATCGAAATGCGGCCGCCGTGGCCGGGATTCGATCCCGCGACCTCGTGCTCAGCAGCCCAACACCATAGCACTGAGCAACCACGCGGGTGCAGCCGTCATTTGCCTTTACGTCAACAGATTCAGAATTGTACAGAATATTTCACCGCACGCATAGTTATGGCATGAGTACGCATTTTAAGTATATAGTGCGTGCGAGTCATTTCTGCTTCACTTAGGCAGGTGCAAACAGGAAGTGGCCCTTGTACCTCACAGAATCCTCGACTGATTGGTTGTACTAGTGATGCAGGAATGAACTCCGGTCTTGTTCAGTGCATAGTGCACATAATCAATTTCTCAGGACGCGTGAACTCCAACGAGAACTGTCAGCGCCTGCAACAAGAGTTTACTTACGCTGTACTACGCACAGCAGTAATCCTGCTTGTCGGCTGTCTGTTTCGTGCATTCTGTTGCGAGTCGGTGGAAATTTCACTGCTGGCATCAATCCTTTCGCTTGTACATTGCTGGTTTGGGATTCCACAACACAACAGCAACTACCAGCCTTTCGTAATTGCTGGTTTGGGATTCAGCAACACAACAGTAACTACCAGCCTTCCGTAGGAGCGCAATCGCAAAAGAGAGACGTTTTGCGCTGCAGACTATGGCTACGTTCACATTTGGGAAGCGGCAAACGGGTGGAGAGGCCAAAGCAGCCGGAAAATCTTTTCCGCGCATGTCCAAGTTCAACATTTGTTTTGCTACCAACCGCGGCCGCGCTGCCGCTTTCGTCCACATCCATCTAGTCTGCGTACGTTTGTCGGCGTGGTGGCGCTCATTATCGCATTATTTCGAGCGGTATGTTCATTCACTGACCCACCCGTCATCAAAAGTGATCATCTTGCGCAATTTCGCGTGTCATCTGCGACCTTCGGTAAGTTCCTCGTTGGCGTTCTGTAATTCTCCTCACACGGGCGCGGTAGCGCTGTGTCACAGGTGCTGCTATAGGCGTGATTATATTTATTTAATAGCTTTTATTTACAAGTTGTAATAACATTTCATCATTTCGTATTATCTTCGGCGCCTCCAGGACACGAAAGCGGCAACGGGAACACCAAAGCTAAAACCCGGGCTGGCCCTTGTGTTGAGGCTCGCCGAAGCCTGCGCGTCCTACGTGAGAGCTACGCTCCCAATCTATCGTCGCGACGAGAAAGCACCCCGCGACTTCTGCAACATACCGTTCACGTGCGAGGAGAATTATGGAGCGCCAACGAGGAATCTGCCTAACTATTGTCTTCCATGGAAGTGGAAGAAGAATGGCTTTTATACTTCTACCTACTTGTTTTCTAGAAATAGACAATGAATAAACGGAAGACAAGAAAACCTCGGAAATGGCAGTGGTGGGTTCGCCTGGCTTTGCAAAGTGTAAGAAGTTGGGTCACGCCAAGGCTTCGTTGCCGCACCTCCTGTCGCGCGACGTTGAATACTATCGCGAGTATTGCTGACAGTACGTTTGAGTGCCACTCTTGTCGTAGAGCAAGGGGTGGTTCTTGATCGCGTCGATCAGCATTACAGCCTACACTTTTGGTGCCATGTTCAATGTTACGACCGGAAGTTTACATGCTAGTGTAGCTTCCGGTCGAGCAGAACGACTTTCCGCCGCGTTTCCGCTTCGCCATGGCGAAAAAATCGGTCCGAGACCAATTTGGCTCGCCGCCTGTTTTTCTGCCTGTTTTGCCGCCTAGGCGGGCGGATTTTTGCAAGATTTTGCCGCTTCCGACAGCTTCGAGACCAAGTTCCTACGCGAACGCGGCCTAACCGGCACCTGAAGGGAAGCGGCGGAAATGCATACCGGAAATTTCGACCACCTGGGGACTTTAACGTGCACCTAAATCTAAGTAAACGGGCCTCGAGCATTTTCGCCTTCATCTAAAATGCGGCTGCCGCATTTGTTGCTTCATTTGTTGCGCATTTGTTGTTTCAGAATGCGGCCGCCACATTCGCGCCCAAAACCTCACAGAGTGTCAAGGCCCTTGACAAACACCGTGACAGTTTTTTTTCCATATGCAGACATGATTCGCTGTAAATTACCAACCCAAACGGAAGCGCCCAGGAATGAAATTGTGAAAGTAGCACCGGTTTCTTGAAATATGTCAGCGCGAAGCGACGAGAGAAAAGGGTGGGTTAGTGGGGGGGGGGGGGGTGCAAAAAATTTCGGGGGGGGTTTGAACCCCCCCAACCCCCCCCCTTGGCTACGCCACTGATCAGTACGTTTATATATACGTACTCTTAGTCGGTGTCAAATATATGCGGGGTGATGGGTACTGCGAAAAAAAAAAAAAAAAAAAAAAACTCGATTTGCGAGCAGATAATACAATGAGCCACTGGTGGGGGTATATGTTGTAGCAACAGCAAGGTTTAGCCTGGCGATCGATATCAGCAACTGCTCCGCCCGAGCGTTTCTTACAACAACACTGTGGTATTTTACCACACGTTCATCAATTCAGTCTCTCTAAGAATGCAATAAGAAGAATAAGAAGAATAATGCTGCGCTGGAACTGTCACGAAGCTGTAGCGCAAGGGCGCATCTCTGTGTCTCGGGCACATGTGGAGCGCGCACGCACTCGCGCGTTTTTCGCTAGAAAAGAGCAGCGCGAGTTTAGAAGTGAGACAGCGCCGCTGTTGTGAGCGTGACTGCTCGCGCAGAGCCTGGCGCGACAGCAGCGAGAAAAACACTGAAAGGACCGAGTGAATCCCGTCCGAGATACGAATTCACGAGAAATCAAAAGAAAGAGCCTCGCAAAGGTGAAACGCTTTCTATTATTTGCTTTCGTTTCAGGGAAGACTATTCAAATGAAAAAAAAAAAATTAAGAAGTGATAGTTGCATTGAGAGTTCCGGCTGAAAGAGCCGGTAATCATATGCGCGGCGTGTATTGCTTTGGTGTTTTTGGTCAAACGTGCGTGTTCACAGTTTTCCTGGTGCCGCCTGAAAGGCGCTTAGTCGGCTCTCATCTAAACAGGTCAAACAGCGAAGCCTCACTCAAGTTAGGTGCCGCGCAGAGCGACGAACCAATTTTTCGAACCAGTTGGCCGTGACGCTGTTACGTCCCCGATATGAAACCGCTTATCGTGGGTCTATCTAAAAGAGATGAAATATATATACTGAAACCAGAGCATGAAGTTTGCATTGAGGAATGAATGAATGAAGAAAGCTTCATTGGAGAGAAGGACGGCTCACTGCTTGCTCGGGGTAGGACTATTTAAAGCGAAGCTTGCTTTGCCACTTCTCCCGACTTTCCGGGCGATGCTATGGCTTTGCTCGCACGCGCTGCTGGGTTTCTTGCAACACCCCCAGATGGCACTCACCTCCGCGCATCCCCAGAGTTAATGTATATGCTCCCGTAGGGAGCATATACAGTAACTCTACGCATCCCGGCCGGCGCCGCTGCGGCGGCGTTTCACTGTTTGAGCGAACGGCACGTGCGTTCCTATGGGACAAAAATGCAGTTGCTGGGCTGTGGAGGTCACGTGCTGGGCTGTGATAGTGTAAACAATACAATCGTCCATAGCCTGAAGAGAATGCTCAGAGCTGGCGTCTCAATAGCGTTGAGACGTTGAGACGCCAGCGTTGGCCACTTATGCAGATGAAGCAGGTAAACCGGAACGGGAGTTTCGTCGATATATACGGAGCAAAACGTGGTTCAGGCCGCGAATGTATATGTCAACAATGTACACATACAATTATAATAATTCGTTGAATTACGCACAGCCCCCTAATTCAATTAATGTTTAACACTTCTGCCACGATTCGATGTGCCATGTGAGGCAATGATCATGCTCAACCCTCTCAGAGATTATGACGCACAACAACGTCTCAAGCAAACACGTCTCCCTGTGTGTTCTGTGGACTGCGCAGACAAACAGCAGGGGTGCACGCGAGGTAACGTTTTACGTCAACTCACCACTCTCGTATTGAACTAAACGCCGAAGAAATTACACATTCGCCGCCAACAGCACCGTTAATAATCGTCAATCAAAAGCAAACAGCATACAAAGCTTCGCTTACATCGATTCCCACAGCGCTTGGGATCCGCAGACATTTTTTTTGTGTTTTTCTGGAGGAAAGGCAAGGGGGGGGGGGGGGGGGTATAGAGAAGTGCGATTATGTGCGTCTCTAAGGCCGAAAACCAGAGAGCAGGGACTGTACGTACAGGAATATAGTCTTACGTGTTGTCCCCGTATTTGTCTCTGAGTGGCTTTAGAGGTGTGGAATACCGGGATAGATGTTTCAAATCTGGTGTGCCGCTGCCGCACCTGAAGCAGATTACTTTGGTTGCTGTTGAGTTGTCTTCAGGCTGTCCTGCTGTTTTCTTGTCTTGCAGGCTGCCTATTTATCTGCACGTAACAGCTTCTAGCTGTTCGTGTTCGTAGTTTGTGGACACGTACCTCGATGCCTCCCTTGAAGTTGGGGGGATGTTCGTTCTCAGGGTTACTGCTGCGCAGGTTTTCCCTGTTCTTGGCTGTGACAGCTTTTTAATTTTAGTCTGGGTATAATAAGAATGAGGATGATCATGAATAACCCTTTATAATGATAATAATAGGAATTATTCCTTGCTTAATTCCTTAATAATAAGGAATTTTGAAAAATGCGTGGTACCAGGCCTCATGGTAAACAACAAATGGCTGCTTCGATTCCAAGTACCATTTTTTTTTCTCTGACCCGGGTTTTTATTCGTGCTCTTACGCTGTCTTTGCCGAAAGTGATAGACAACGCCAAAATAGTTTTTGTTGTGATATATTCGTCGGAAATAAATCGTTCAGAAATCCCATTTCTAGCCATTTTTATGCGTTCAATACGCTTGCCTAAACCACTGCAGCACATCATGTGATATATGGTGGCACGGAGTAAACCTGAACGTTCTTTGCACAAGTTGACCGGGATCCCATGTCGATGCGTAACTATTTTTCCTGCGAAATATACGGCCGTGTGAAAAGTAACAGAGCTCCCAGAAGTTTTAAAACCATGATTGGACGTCACTTTGACAGAACAATTATGGTCAAGTCTAGTTTAGGACGTAGTAATACGCCTGAGAACATTTCCTTTTTAAGTAGAAGCAACAGTGAAATTCTTGCTATCTTCCCCGTTATGTTTGCACGTGAGGGTACATCAGGCACGATCCTCCGCATGCAAAAATGAAAAAAAAATTAACGGTGCCAGTTTCTCGCATTTTAATAACGTATAAACAGGAAGAATGAAAAGAGGTGGGGTGTTAGCTTACAAATATTAGGGTTTTGTCGCTTCTCTAATTTGAAAAGTGCCTGTGATGTCTCGGTGCATGCTCTGTGCAAAAAGATGAAAAACTAGACTAGCTGGTGCACTTGCATTTTCCAAGTCGAAACACAAGGAACTCGCCACACCTAACAAAGTTGCCCTCATCGTTTCTATTCATGCACATTGCCAGTAACGAAGTGATTGCGTTTGTTTCTAAGTCGCCCATCATTATGCACTGCGCAGGCGGGTATCGCTCACCATGGCCCCGAGATCGAGCAGCGCGAGCTACGTGGCATCCGATCTCGGAGGCAATGCGTTCACACTTCTCCTCATCGTACGCATGAAAAAAGAAAATGTGCACTTGGAAGGACTCCCAAAATGTTTGTGGAAGCATGGTGTGCGATCCCGTATAGACATGGTCAACGCCTCTGCACGCATCTGTACGCCCACACGATAGTTTGACACTCGAACCATATACTGTTGCCCAACTAAAAACGTGATGGCGTTGAACAGCTTTATATCTCCGGCCGACGATAGTGCATGGATCATGGTGTCTCTGCCTTCGGCAGCTTTCTGCCGGTCATTATGTGTGCATATTCACAAGCCGCTTTCGCTTTGGACAAACGACAGATATTTTCATATTAAACGGTGTCTTCGTATGCACGACAACCGTCTCTCAGCACCACGTATATCGCGAAGCTAAGAGCCGTAACTACGACTCGCAGCGTAGCTCAGAAGTTAACAGAAGTTTGCAAGCAGGCACGTTGTTATGTAGCCTTTCAGTGACGTAGGTGTACGCGACAGCCCACTGACGTTCGCTGCGTAGCTTCGCTACGGAAACATCATTCAAGCCTTCGAACTACGCCTCAACGCTCCCTCCATTGGCAATGATTCTTGTTTAAGCCGGTGAAGACCTTCCGCTTCCATTTCTTTATTCCTACGATTGTGCTCTGCCGAAGAACAATAGCCAGGGAGAACCACAAAGATAAGAAAGGGAGCAGATCCGGTCGGGCTGTCATTGCGCGCCTACCACCTGCGCCCGGTCCGTTTACGCGTATACGTTTCCGCCGTTACGGAGTCATTCCCACACTTGGACGAAGTAAATCCCCGGACGCTTAAGGGCCATCCCTCTGGGCGCCATTTTGTGGGCGCCTGGCCGCGGTGAACGTCTCTGGGGGTAGTTCCATTGTTGCCCCACGAGACTTCCTGCTAACGTCGTATCCGCACTCTGGTCTTCATTCTCTCTATTTTATCGATGGAACAAACGGAACATGCGAGAAATAAACAAGACACAGGCACTGTCCCTCACTTGACACTTCTTCAAAAAGGATCGTGTTCACTTTACTGATAAAACAAAAAGACATGTGAGAGCCTGCAGCCACGGCTCACTAGAATCCATGCCATTCGTTGGTTCAATTTTCCCGGCTGGCGCCACTTTCGTGGCTGGGGGTGGGAAGATGGAATGCATAAACGCTCGGCCTTTTATATTCAAGCGCACAGTATGGTATACTCTCAAGGGGAACACTTAACAGGTAACTAATGCATTATAACTGCAACATATGTAGGTCTACGTTGCGGAGAAATTACTTAAAAGTGCCTTAGATAGACATCGGATATGTAAAAAAAAAAAAAAAAACAATTTACAGTGTTCATTGCCTATCTCAGCTGTTACTGATGATGTAAGTATACTCAATAAGTACTCCCTTTATGAGTAGATCCTACGGCGAATGAATGGCTCCAGGGTGGATGAAGTTAATTCATAACTCGCCCTCTAGCTTACACAGTCCCTCGTGCGTCGCCGCTGCTGCAGCGTTTAGACGCACACACAGGCTATTACTATGGCATCACAGAACAGAAAAAAATACCGACCCAAGACTCCCGAGGCGGTGGGCCAGTCACTATGGCGGTGTGCTGCTGAGCGCGAGGTCGTGGGTTCGATTCCCGACCGCGGTGGCCGCATATTGATGGGGACAGAATGTCCCATACGCTCATGTACCGTATACAGCTTTGCTTGTCGCTCAAAGAACCTCAGGAGGTCCACAGTAATCCGGAGTCTTCCACGATGACGTTCCTCAAAACCCCTGGTGAAGTTCCGGGAGGTTAAACGCTACAGTTTTATTTAAACGAGCACAAAATTAACAGGGACAAGGAAGGACACAGGACAGGCGCTCACTTTAAATTGATGTCATGCTACCCAAAGCACGTACAAATATGAAAGAATTCAGAAAAACTTCAAATGGCGGGGGGATTTTATTGCCACTTTGACAGTATCTATCTATCTATCTATCTATCTATCTATCTATCTATCTATCTATCTATCTATCTATCTATCTATCTATCTATCTATCTATCTATATCTATCTATCTATCTATCTATCTATCTATCTATCTATCTATCTATCTATCTATCTATCTATCTATCTATCTATCTATCTATCTATCTATCTATCTATCTATCTATCTAGCCGCCTACGTCTTTGTGCTCTCATGGTCGTTTCGTTAACTTGGTATGTACCAAAATTGGCATGGTATGTACAAGAGCGTATCACAAACATGAATGATATGTCATGACATGAAAGTCATGACATGCGTGTCTTGTAGGTCATGAAACAGCCGCCTACGTCTTGGTGCTCTCATGGTCGTTTCGTCAACTTCGTAGGTTCCAAAATTGGCATAGTAAGACAAGAGTGTATGACGAACATAAATGATAGGTCTTGACATAAAATTCATGAGATGCGTGCCATGTAGGTCACGACAATGACCCAGCGAAAAAAGGTTAGCACTAAAAAAACCACTTAAATGGGTTCGGACGTCGGTACTAAGTGAAGGCAATACTGAAGGATGATGGTAGAGAACAAACAGGGATAGCCGATATTCTAGTTGAAATAAGCGGAAGAAATGGAGCTGGGCAGGCCATGTAATGCGTATAGGATGGATAAACTGTGGACCATTAGGGTTACAGAATGGATACCAAGAGAAGGGAAGCGCAGTCGAGGACGGCAGAAAACTAGGTGGGGTGATGAAGTTAGGAAATTTGCAGGCGCAAGTTGGAATACGCTATATAGCGCAAGACAGGGGTAATTGGAGATCGCAGGGAGAGGCCTTCGTCCTGCAGTGGACATAAATATAGGCTGATGATGATTATTATTATTATGATCATGAGCATGATTCAACAAACATGAGAATGACTGAGTGAAAAAGATTAACACTAAAAAACCACTGGAATGGGTTCGGGCATGGTCACTCAGTGAAGGAAACACTAAAGGATGGTGGCCGAAGTCATAGTCATGAGCATGACTAAGGCTTTCTCCTTAAGGTCTCTTAGGCGGAGCTAAAGGGACTCCTGAGGACTCCTGACATGAATTTCATGACATGCTTGTCATGTAGGTCATGAAACAGCCGCCTACGTCTTGGTGCTCTCATGGTTGCTTCGTTAACTTGGTAGGATCCCCGCAAACTGCTTCGCGTAACATCGATTCCCACAGGGCGTGGGATCTGCCGGCTTTATTAATGTTTCTTTTTATAGCTGGCCCCATCAGTTACGAGTAACTAAAGTGCAATCTCTTCATCTTTGAAATGAAATCACGTACGTAAGATGTCTGTGCGATATAATAAGCCGGGACTGTTGTTTCTTGATCGGAATTGGAATTCGTTCGTTCCTTCGTTAGTTCGTTGAGAACGAACAAGGAATATCAATAAGCCAGGCGCCGAAATATTCACTGGCGTCTTTATATTTTTCCTTTCTTTTTAAAATAATTTCTAAGGGGCTCTGTGGTGAGACCGAAAAAGAGAACGTAAGGGCTAAATCGTTGCGAACTACGTCACCTGTTTCTGAACGCATCCTGCTTCGACTAACTGATGTAACTTTAAGCGAACATACCAACCTATCCATGTTTTATAACGCATTACCCAACCCTACGTAGTGAGAGAAAAAGAGTGGGATTCTTTAACCACGCGATCACAGAGATTCACCCGGCTATAGGATGGAGAGAGAAATAGAAAGAGTTTAATGGAAGCTGAAGATGTCAGGCTTGCTACGTGCAGGGCTCGCCTCTTCAGATGAGTTGTTTGAAATGACATGAAGAGGAGAAGAATATAAATAAAATCAACACCAAGTTAACATATAAAATAACTTGGAATAAACAAATAAATTAAGACCACAGATGAATAACAAAAGGTCAAAGAACGTCTATACGTCCTTACTGGTGAAAGTATAACAGCAGCACCTTCGTGGCTCTGATTGCATCCCCACTTCTTTCCTGAAGAACTAACAAATCACTAATTTCCCGATGTATATGTCACCTTTGCGTAATGCTTGTTTTAAGTTACGTGTTTCAAAGGCCGGTTTTCCCTCACTGTCTCAGCTGCCGGTTCGCCCCCCCCCCCCCTCACACACACACTCCTCACACACACACACACAGGCACGCACGCACACACACGCACCGGCGCGCCATTTACAGTGTTTTGTCGAGCGCGCTGTCGAACGTTAGTACATAGCAGGCGACTGAATTGTTGGAAGCCATAGGATTCTTTCCTATAGTTCGTTGAAGTTCTCACAGTCGTGTTTTCCGATGTTGCGAGAATGCCCGGTTCAACCTATCGCTTTCTTTCTTTCTTTCTTTCTTTCTTTCTTTCTTTCTTTCTTTCTTTCTTTCTTTCTTTCTTTCTTTCTTTCTTTCTTTCTTACCTTTCTCCTACATATGAGTCCAAGAATATAGTGTGCTTCTCTCCGATACTTCTCGGCGACATAGATTTTATTTTTGTAATCAATAATCAATAAAGTTTGTTCTCCCTCTCTCTCTCTCTCTCTCTCTCTCTCTCTGCGACCACCCATTCTTGGCCCTTATTGCGTCAGCTATACGATGACTCGGCGTATCTCCACTTCATTGTGTTTTGAAATTGTTTGTATTTTTTGCATGCAGTACCTTTATTAAAAAAAGGGTAAAAGAACAGGAAAAAAAAAAAAAACACGCCTCCTCCTTCCCTCCTTCTCGGTGCCGTTTTTTTTTTTTTCTTCTTTTTCTTTCTATCTTTTCTCGACAACGGAGGCAACCTTAGACATCGGCTGTTCCCGACAACGCATCCACCCCCATCTTCCACTTGTCTACGTCTCAAACATAGCCTTTAAAAAAAAAAAAAACGCCAGAATAAAACATAGCGGCTTCCTGAAAATCACCTTATACGCTCTCTTTAGTGCGCACACAGGATTCCGTGCTCGTTAGCGCTTGACTTGGCCCCGCTGCGGCCATAAAAAGAAACTCTTCGCACGCTAACTTTTTGTTCTCGTAGCCACCGAAAGTAAAGAAAGTAAAAAAAAATAAACTAAAACAATCGGAGAAGAAGAAAGAGGCGCGAGCCCTTTAAGGAAGCGGCAAACAGGCGAAGACACGCGGGACTCGGTATCTGCGCTGCAACAGTGAACTTTTAACGACGGCTTCGGAAAGCTTTTATGACCGCAGCGCCGGGAGCTTGGAAACGGCTATACGGCGAAGGGCATAACTATATTTGGAAATGAGGGGCGGTGACGCCGGCTTGGGAAACTATGATCACGGTTTGTTTTTTGGCCCCCCTCCCCCACCGTGTCCGCTGTGTAACCGCGCAGCAGCCATTTGTTCTTTAGGCTCCGCCGGGGCGTTGACATCGCGGGAGAGAAAGCGTATGGCAGCGCGGAGTAGACAGGCAGGCTGAATGTATATACGACGTCGATGACGGAAGGCATCTGGTCGGGGACGGTGCCTACCCTGCAGCCCCCGCTGTCCCAAATCGCCAACAAAAATTTGGAGGACGCTTAAGCTTCGCCTTTAAGAGTGAAACCGCGATAACATTGAAAGATCCCTGACTGCTTGTCACGCTTCCCGGCAACTGTAGCTTTCTTTTTTCTCCACCTTCGCCTCCGCGCGACGCTGACGAGGAGGCGAGCGCCATCTGGATGGTGTTTCTTCAAGGAACGGACCGGGGCGCGCCGTTGTATGAATGGTAGACATGCTGGAAAAGGTGTTTGTGTTTGAGTTTCCGCGTAACAAAATTATGTTTTCTCGTATATTCAATTACAATCCGACGCTATCATGTCTGTAGGTTGGGGTTAAGTCGTACTTTATGATTTTTTTCTGACAAATATTACTTTGAGAAATTCAGTTAGTTCACTAACGCCTCTGCGCAACGAGAGGCCCTGTGTGGTCGGGGTGGTTCGGGAGGATTTCCTCGGCCGTGGACGCCGGCGTCGACGCCGACGCTGGATTTTCTGCGACACGGGGCCCTTAATGCTTACGCGCTAATATACAATGAAGAAACCGCGAAACATTAGGTCTGATACCCGCCGTGGTGGCGTAGTGGCTTGGATGTTGCGCTGCTAAGCCCGAGGTTGCGGGATCGAATCCTGGCCGCGTCGGTCGCATTTCGATGGGGGACGAAATGCGAAAACACCCGTGTACCGTGCATCGGATGCGCGTTAAAGAAACGTGAGGTGGTCAAGATTAAACCGGAGTCCCCCACCACGGCGTGCCTCATAATCATATCGTGGTTTTCGCACGAGAAACCATAGCACTTGATTTTTTTCTTCCTTGGGTCCGATGCATATATGTAGCTTCTACGGGCAGAGCATTTGTTGTTTATTCCTCTCTATGCGCGCACTCATTCTTATCTTCATTAGATCACTACATTGACGAAACCCTGCCTTGACGTAGAGAATTCCCAACAGAGAGGATAATAAAGACTAACATGAAATGATTTGGCGGCGGGCGCTTGTACATGACATCACTGAGAGCGCTGTAGTCCAAACGCACTAAGCACGCCGGGAAGTCATTTTTTTTTATAATTCGCGGGCTTTCTTTAGAGCTTGGAAAAAAATTCTCCAGAAAAAAAAAATAATAATGACGACATGGAAACAACTTCAATGGGTGCTTCCTGAGCGCGTTCTACAACTTCTGAAATGCCACTTCTCCCCTAAATTGAATATATCAGGTTTTGACTTATTAAACGTACTTCATTTACTAATGTCACTTCAAAAAAAATCACCAGCCCATCCCCTCTCGAAAAAATGGGGGTAAGCGAAGCTCAATTGTCGTGTGTGTATCTGATGACCTCCGTGGTGATTTTCTTTCTTTCTTTCTCTCTTTCTCTGTCGTTTTATTTCTTTCTCTCTTTCTATATCTCTTTCTTCTTTTCTCTCTCTGTCTCTTTCTTTGTTTCTCTGACCTTCGTGGTGATTTTCTTTCTTTCTCTCTCTCTCTCTCTCTATTTATCTCTTTCTTTTTCGTCCCTGGTATGTGCTAATGAGCTTGGACCATTTCTGCCCAATCGCCAGGATCGGCCCACTTTTCAGCGTGACACCACCACCACCACCGCCGCCGCCGCCACCATCACGACCACCGCCGAAACTTGTGAGCCTATAAAGCTTCGCTTAAAAAACAGTCGAGCAACTCACGGCGACTACAAACCATATGCCGGCCGTGCGTCTCACTTATCTAAGGTGTACCCTCCATTTTGAAAGTTTGATTCATAGTTACGTGAAACACCCGCTGTATTTTGCGTATTCATCCCGTAAATAAAGTTTTGTAGAATGTAGAATGTACTAAAAAGACAGATCTAAAGTTTAAATCCAACATAAATACACAAAAATGTATGTTCCGGAACAGTTAATTAAATTGAAACGTTCTTGTGGGCGTTCTGATATAAATAATAATATCCTTGCGTTTGGAACTACTAACGAGCGATACCATTCGTATTTTGACAAAAATATATCAAACCGATCACTGGAAAAATATTGCAGCAGAAACCATCGACATGATTTTCAACGTAATCGACTGACCATTTCTAGAAAGCTATCCGCTTTATTAAAGGGGTGATGAGTTTGAAGGCGCATGTTTGTTGCAGCAAGAATATCTAGGTGCATGCGTTTATCGTTTCACTGCGTAATAGAGAGAAGCGTTAACCGGCACATCCGTAGTGGTAGAATAAGTGGCTGCATATACAAAGCTATAATACATGGCATTCGGTTAAGAACGCGCCCCGCAAGTGGGTCGTCCGGGAGTACGTGCCTTTCGCATGTAGCGCTTCAGATCGGGGTTGAAAGTAAACGACCACCACCGACAACCACGAAAACGGACAAAAGAGCCGAAGAAAAACTATTCGTTTTGAAAGTACGTAGCAAAGCGTAAATCAACTGTACGCCTGGCGATATCAACCGCTGACCCATGCACGGCGCTGGGCTGCCCGCTTGCAATACGTAATAAAGTGTCCGCCTGTTGTTTCTTGTTAGCGCAAGGTCGAGGAGCCGTCCGTTCGTCGTTTCTAGTTAACGCCGAACGGACAAGCGAACGGCAGCCGAAGGCGCTGCCCTCCGAGCGAGTTCAGTACGCGACGACCTCGTCGCATGGCGTGCTTCGTGCTTGCCCGTTCACGAGCTGCAAGAACCGGCGGTCCTCTCGGCAGCGGCTCCACAAAGAGCTCGTCAGGCCCCGTTCGACGCGCGACGGGCTTCGATCCCGCCGCCGCCGCCGCCGTATCTTTATGGGGTCGTAACTCTTTTCGAGCGGTTCGCGTCCACGCGAGAGGAGCACAGCGGTGGCAGCGCGGTTCCGTTTGTTCTTCGCTCGTGGGCTTGCCTCGGGGCCGCAGTGCACGCGCCTGCATCATGCTTGCGCACGGAACAGCGTCGCATCCTTCGTATGGCAGCCACTGTAGAACACGCTGGCGTACGTTTAACGGCGAGCGGCCTGCCGCGCTGTTGCGTGCGGCCGGCAGAACGTTTTATGTTGGCCGAGGTCGTAACCGGAATACCACGGAGTTGCCTCGTTCTCAAGAGCCCGGCGTTTTATGGAAACCCCTTTTAGCCTCAGTCCTAAAGCCCCTACAGTCCGTGCGCGCAGCGCCGTCTGTATAGGTGGTTCGTTTCCGCGCCAGGAGTCAAGTTTCGGCGTCGCATAAAACCTAGGGCGAAACAATTATCAAAGAGGAAATAGAAAGCATCGATGTGCCGTGGCATGAAACTGCCTTTAGCCCGATAATGTTATCTGCGAGCCTGATTCGTAGCGGTCGTTGCGCTCAAACAGTTCCTATCTCTCCTTTTTTTTTTTTTTACTTTATTTTGGAATGTGAACGAAGATTGAAGCTTGTATTCAAAAATTACCAGACGGGTGTTGCACGTAGCCTATAGCAGCAAAAGGAAAGAACACATTTTGAGGACACACGTGACAGTCATCAACCTTCACTTCGACATCTTGGCGAAAATTTATGGTTGGCCGACCTTCGATGATGAAGACTTCTTTTAGAAAAAGTAAGGGAGAACGAGGAAAGGGGAAGACATAGTACTGCATCTACGTTTTTACAAGGATACTCGTCTTGATAAAGACAAACACAGGTTCTGTCGCCGCAAAGTTGACTTCAACAGCTGTCGCCCCTTATCCTACCGCCTTCCGTTTTAATGCATCTGGTGCCTCTCGGTAACTCACCTTATCGTGGACGCAGCGGTCGAGCTTGTTCCCTCGCCAGTGATGCCGCCTCGAAACGGCTTCGCTTCTGAGTGTGCGCTGCCAAACGATCGAGCCTCCAATGCTCTCCGTTCTTCGAAATCTTCGCATCCCAGTGGACACGGTGGGCGATAAAGCACGTGCGCAGACATTTCCGGTCCGGTTGTTGCTGGGAGTCCTTCGATCGGCGTATCAATAGACGCGTGGTCACTAGTAAGCGAGAGCATTAGGGAGAACTGTGCAGTGTGAGCTACGCCCAAGAGGCGATGCAAAGCAGGACGTGCAGGCGCTGCTATATAGCTGCGCACTTAGTTCACAAGCACAGTTTGAAACCATCGCGTTTCTCACCATGGCATCGCACACATTGGCCGCTCTCTGCCGCAAAATTCCATACCCTCCCCACCCTTCACCTTGTCGTAACAAGCAACGTCACTGCCACACGTACGTACAGAACATGATATTAGAGAACCAATAACAGCGGCGTTCCCGACAATAGCGCTATAGAGTTACTTGCTGCGTCTGTCGATTAGCTTGGCTTCCCGTGTTATTCGTGACGCTGCACTTCCATCCTTTCCGAGCACTTTCGCTTGACAGCGGGAATTCGGAAGGCAAGAATCAAACGAAACAAAGATGCAACATCATCGGCCACCGCAGAGACGCGCTGCTAAAGAGCATGAAGTCTCGTGTTCCCATTCCTGGTTTGCAGTACATAACTACTTGCTTATTATCTTGCAGTAAGCAGTAGTGACTGAACACACATGCGCGCGATGCCGCGTGGTTGGAAGGTTATTATTATTCTCCAATGTTAATAAGGAATCCCAGTGGCGTTGGTGGACGGTGTCCCTCGTGGAGCCTATAAATGAGAGTATTGCATGATTGTGACTAACAAACAAAATTTGGAGGACGCTTAAGCTTCGCCTTTAAGAGTGGAACGCGATAGCATTCAAAGAACCCTGACTGATTCTCACGCTTCCTGGCAACTGCAGCCTATGTAACCGCAATGTTTACCGGGAAACGCTGGCGGCGAACGCTATGCACGAAGGCGAGCTTTCTGGTAGAAATGCGGCTTCTTGCATGGGCCGACCCCGGAGGTCGTGCACAGCCCCCCCCCCCCCCCCCCCAAAAAAAAAAAAAAAAAAAAAACATCATTTTCAGGTTTCTGCTGTCGTTCCGTTCTTTTCATTATTCAGTCCGAGAAGATTTAACATAAAAGGCATGCGCGGTCGGTGTTTTGTTTCATGGCATTTGTTTGTGGGCTGTCATTCTCAAAATTCCAAGGAATAACTTTGTCAAGAATGTAATACAAGCTATGAGCAACTTTAGTGATAGAATGGTGTGAAAATATAACCTGCATATACCGCATGCCATATAGCAAGGTGTGGCATGTAGACATACCTGAATATATAGAGAAACTCACGGAACACTCCGCCGACACCGACGCCGACACTAGATTTTCTTCGACACGGATCCCTTAACGCTGTCGCGTTAAAATCGAGTCCCTCGGATACCCTTATTCTTCTCACTGAGTGCTTGCATGTAGGCATCACAGGTGCCTTGCAGTGGCCAGATGGGCCTGTAATATCCAGCATCGCCACCACCAGCCGTTAAGGGTATAATACGAAGAAAATGATGCGACGCATCAAACGACAGGAGAGGTCGCATACACGTATGCTTCATCGCTCGTCTGAGTTTTACACGCCGAGCGAGCAAAGTTTTGGCCCAACTCAAGCTGGGGAATGTGCGCGCTTCTAATCTCGAGCGCAACCATGCCCTATCATGCGCACCGCCACGCGCACATCGACATTGTCAGATCTGGAACACTCTTGCTTTGATGATGAGCGACCTAAGGTGTCAGTGCGAACGTGCATCACGTCTCTGTCATTTTGTTCTCTGTCCTGGCACTACTGCCATGACGTAAAGCTTAACTGCCTATAGCCAACGAGCCACAGTGGTGGCGGGTAGCTCAAACACATTTATTTTCTTTTTTGATGTGGAGAATAAAATCGCCAGTTCATCGCAGTGGAATCTTCCAGTGACGCCAGCCCCGAGGCGGCATCGTGCGTGCCCTCTTGGCGAGGAAAGACGCGCGCATGCGCATAAGTACAGAGCGCGGACCGTGGTTGCAGCCAGGACAGGCAGAAAAGCCTCTTTCGATGACTCCGCCAAGAGCCACCGTCGTCTGCCTACTCCCCGCCCTCTCTTCCTTCCGCCCGTCGTCCTAATGGCAGTCGTCAGCCGCCATGCCAGAGTGACGGAGCAGGCTCCGTCGCCGCGGCCCGGTGTTTAAGGAAAATGGAGTCGGCCTGGCGATGCGCGGAAGGCGTCACAAGGGGACGCCATCTTCTCTTTTACTTCCAGGAGCACCTGTTTGCTACCTGCCTCACCTTCTCCTCTGTTTCGGTCGCTCTTTGCTTTCCCGTTCGGCGTCGTCTCTCGTCTGTTTCTTTCTTTTTCTCTGTGCGATGCCTTGCTACTCTTTCTTCTTCCCGCCGCGTAATGGGGGTTCATCTTCGGGTGCCGGACTGACTGGTGCGTTGATTGATCGGTCGACTCGCGTTCCTCGACGCCGTTCCTCGACGCAGCGCTGCAGCGCGAGTGCCAGGGCTGCTTCCGGCGCCTCCGTCACTGAGCTGTGCATTATAACGCGAGCCTTGCAGCGGATAATTCATTTCTGGCGTGAATTACGAGAGCTGCACATATGCCGTCATTGCGTGCGCGTAACTCGTAGATGATGCAACAAATTTATTTCTCTCTCTCTCTTCCCCTTCTTTTCTTTTTCTAGTTTTTTTCCTTGTTTGTGTGTGTGTGTGTGTGTGTGTGTGTGTGTGTGTGTTGTGTGTGTGTGTGTGTGTGGTGTGTGTGTGTGCGTGCGTGCGTGCGTGCGTGTGTGCGTGCGTGCGTGCGTGCGTGCGTGCGTGCGTGCGTGCGTGCGTGCGTGCGTGTATGCACGCACGCACACAGGCACGCACGCGTAGCGCGCATAGTGCATCATTTGCCTTAAAGTACCTTTTCCGGGGTCTAGAAATATCAATCACCTGGGACGACGTTGGCTGACCACTGATTGGCGGTTAATCAAGGGAAACAGAGAGAGATAGAGGGAAATGAATAGCGGTTAACTCGTTTAAGCGTTTTACTCGTTACAACCATCTCATAACGTTTTCCCTCTTCCGCACGAAATTCAGCCTTCCTAGTCGTCGGTCAGCCCTACTTTTCAATCTTATTGCTCCTCGTTCCAGATGGCAGTAACCGTCACGTACCGTGCGATGTAGCTTGTTATATTAATCTTAATTACTAACTTAACAGAAGCTATGTAGACAGACGCTCTGGTATCTAAATGTCGAGGCTCGCGAGACGCTGAAGAATAATCATCGAGACCAGCATGCAGCTTGCCCAAGTTGCAATGTTGCTCTCGGTCGGAGGAAACGTGACTGTTACTCAAAAGTTCTACAGGAAGTTTAGGCAACCATTTAAGCATGGCGGCTACTTCATCTGATCAACTCTCACTTGTTTAGTTCCATCCGTTCCAACCGCAACATGTGTCGTTTATGTCACATCGAGAGTTGATTCATCTGTAAAATTATGAACAAGCTCCTTCCTTTTGGACCATCATTAGCCTCAACCTATGTATGTCTTTGTATCTTGAAATCGGGCGGGCTCTTCTTCCTTGCTTTCCTTCTTTTCTTCTTTTTTGTGTAGGACGGAGAGGCTTGGTCGCAAACAACTTCATAAGTTACTGCCAGCTAACCGCACTGATGCCTTCTGCATTCCGCATTGTTGTTCTTTTACCCCGAAAACGCGTCGTAACTTTTCCTTCTCCTTCACTCCTCGTTCGCAATCTTTCTTTGGTACCCAGTGCCACAAGCAAGCCGTGCCTCTTCCGCCGAAAGGAAGGGCAAGCAAGCGGAAAGCCTGAGGCAATAATGAAGCGTCCACAGAAAGAAAGAATCGAAAGGTGGAAGCACACAGCGGAGCTAAGCACCGCGACGAACTGCGGTGGAAATCCTTTCGGCGGCGGTCCAGGCGTTTATCACTGAGACCCGCTCGCGCGGGCGTGTCTTTTCCGCGAGCCAACGAGCCAGACGACGCCGACGGAGCCGAAAGCCAAGCCAAGCCTCCCCGCTGCTCTTCCCAGTCTGCGCAGTGCCAACGTCCACATAATCATCCTCCGCCGCACTCAACGCAGCGGCAGGCAGCTAAGGCTCTTTTCACTCCTCAGGAGCTGCCAGCTCCTCGTCTCTGCTCGTCTCTGCTCGGGCTGCAAGCGCGGCTTCAATAGACTTGAGCGCAACCTGGCGTCCGAGTTGGCGGTTGCTGCTGCGTCGTCCCGGTCGTAATGACGGCCCACGGCTTGGAGTGCTGGCGGTGATTGCCGCCCGTCCGTGTAGTACGTCCGTGCAATGGCTGCGTTTGCTTTAGCCAGAAGCGGGGGAAGACCTGTGCTGCGGCGACGGGGCGGATTGGTGGTGGTGGTGGGAGGATAGGAAAGAGCCGAGCACCAGCCCGGTCCGGAGGTGTGGGGAGGTGACACGAAGAAGAGGAGGGAGGAAAGAAAGAAACGAATAAGTAAAAAATATATATACAGATGGAAGGGAGGAAGTCATACTCGTTCCGACGAAGCGCCGCCATTCCTACGGCGTGAGGCGGCAGTCGCGCGGCGGGGCCCGAGCTCGCAGGTGGTTATTTACGGGGAATTCTTTGCTTCTCCCTGAGCGCCGCATTGCGTTTACGTGCGTATTCCCGGCCGTTCGTCCAGTCGCACACTCGCCACCGAGAGAAGGGTGATGTGGCGGCAGGAGAGGAGGAGGAGGAAGTGAAGTCGGTTGCGCAAGCAGCCTTCTCTCTCTCTCCTTCTCCTCCCTTTATTTTTTCTCGCCTTGTTTTCGTGCAGCCTCCCGCGGTACCCTTGTTTGATCCCGCCGAGCTAGAGACAGTGAAGACAGGCGTTGCGAGCCGCGCTGAGCTGTTAAGGATGCGTGACCGCGCGCTTTTTATTCGCTCTTTTTCTTTTCCTTTTGTTGTCCAGCCGCTCGTTGCACCGCAGAGAGACGTGCGAAAGCCGGCAACCTTTTGCGGCGCCATGCGAGTCGCGCGATTTTGCTCTTCGGCGCTGCACCACGCTGGCGGCGAAGCCTGCAGGTCGTTTAGAAGCGCGCCGGTGGCAGCTGCGCGCGCGTGAGCAGAGGTGTGTGTTCTGGATGAGCGCCTCGCGTCGTGAAAGGGGCGCGACGCCGGAGCGGCGCGTCTCGCGCGTTTTCGCGCCTCTTGGCCGACCCCGCCGCACGGCGCGCACTGTTTGCATTATGCGCACGCAGTGCTCGGCTCAGCATGACGCTGATGGAGTGACGGTGGACACTGGAGTGTGAGAAGCGGAGCGGTAGCCGACTCGCCCGCGCTGGGCATATATGGACATTGAGCGAAGGAAAAAAAAAAGAAAGAAAAGCAACTGCGGGAGTAGAGAGGAGAGGTTGTCGGGTTGGACGGAGCAGTGTTGCGAAGTTCCGCGCGACACTACAGCATGCAGTGGCCGGCGTCGGGATCTTTCGTGACTTCTGGGATAACCCTGGGAAGTGCTCGAGCAGAGAAGCGGGTCTTGGGTTCGCAGGGGCCAGCATCAATTGTAGAAGCGCGAGGAGGTGACGATGCTTACGGCTAAAATTCAAAATAAGAGGACGATTAGAGCGAAAATGACAATAAAGAGGAAGACAGAGAGACTGCGAACACAACAGATTACGTACGGCGCGACGAAGAGACGTTTTTACCGGTCAAACGGGAAAAGATTTAGGGATCGTTTTGGTACCGCAACGCGGTGTCAGATCCCAGTACGACCATCTCTGAACGCAGTTCTCTTTGTTGTATTGTCCCGTGTCTGTTTTATCGTTCGTGCCTTACCGCTCAAACATGCACTTGATGCGCCGTGTTGCTGCTTTCATTCAGGGAATCGCGAGTTCCGGGTCCTGGCGGCAGAGGCGAGGTCTCTTCGGGCTGCCTCCCCCCCCCCCCCCCCCCCTTATTATTTTCTTTCTTTGCTCCATCTTCCATCTCCACTTAGACTGTGCTGATTGCGCTACGTCGCACAATTCGCTGCCTTCACTGCACGTAGCGCTCGATCAGCCGTCACGCTCCGACAGCTATTGTAATGGTCGGTTCGTGTTTTCCTTCGGCCAGCGTTTTCGTGCCGATTCGCTGGGCTTTCTCACGCAAACGCCTTTGTGCTGTCAGGCGGCACGAGGTATTGCCCTCCTCTGCGTGCGCGAGTTCGCGAAGTTCGCAGCGGGGCACTCACACTGGGAAAGGTTGCGTGCTTCGGAACACGTCAGTGACGCTGCGAGATGGCCATGTCATTCATGTTCGCGGCAGCACCTTGATATAACTCAGTCTGTCTTGGCGATCTTCTTATTTCCTATGGGAAATGAACGAATATTGCTTTGAGCGTGGCTGTAAGTAAAATACCTGGTTCTTCAAATGTAAGAAATATTACACTGAATGCAATATTCTTGTTTCACATATCACCTGCATGTTGAAAAACACGTTAATCTTCAATCGCTGCGTGACGAAGCTTGAGTTCGCGGCTTGCAATCATAGTTCGCGGCTTGGATGGAGATGGAATGTAAAACCGCCCGTGTACTGTACTTGGGCGTATGTTAAAGAACCCTCGGTCAACAAAATTAAACAGGCGCCCTCTGCTATAATCTAAGTCATATAGACGCCGTGTTGATTTGCCACGTTACCGCTCAAAATCCCGCAATTGAATCCGTGCGTCCATAGCAGGTCGATATGCCAAGCTGGAAGACAGATCTGTGAGACCACGCTGTATGAGAGGAAGTGGCCTCCGTCTTGACCAGTCTGCCAGCTTCAGCGCGTGGATTCAAGCGTATGATCTCACTGTACAACTGTGCAAGATGCCAACGAACTTTCTGCATTTGTGAAATATTGTTTTCTTCCCATCATCATACATCATCATCATCATCATCATCATCATCATCATCATCATCAGCAGCAGCAGCAGCAGCAGCAGCAGCAGCAGCAGCAGCAGCAGCAGCAGCAGCAGCAGCAGCAGCAGCAGCAGCAGCAGCAGCAGCAGCAGCAGCAGCAGCAGCAGCAGCAGCAGCAGCAGCAGCAGCAGCAGCAGCAGCAGCAGCAGCAGCAGCAGCAGCAGCAGCAGCAGCAGCAGCAGCAGCAGCAGCAGCAGCAGCAGCAGCAGCAGCAGCAGCAGCAGCAGCAGCAGCAGCAGCAGCAGCAGCAGCAGCAGCAGCAGCAGCAGCAGCAGCAGCAGCAGCAGCAGCAGCAGCAGCAGCAGCAGCAGCAGCAGCAGCAGCAGCAGCAGCAGCAGCAGCAGCAGCAGCAGCAGCAGCAGCAGCAGCAGCAGCAGCAGCAGCAGCAGCAGCAGCAGCAGCAGCAGCAGCAGCAGCAGCAGCAGCAGCAGCAGCAGCAGCAGCAGCAGCAGCAGCAGCAGCAGCAGCAGCAGCAGCAGCAGCAGCAGCAGCAGCAGCAGCAGCAGCAGCAGCAGCAGCAGCAGCAGCAGCCGCCGCCGCCGCCGCCGCCGCCGCCGCCGCCGCCGCCGCCGCCGCCGCCTATATTTATGTCCACTGCAGGACGAAGGCCTCTCCCTGTGATCTCCAATTACCCCTGTCTTGCGCTAGCTGATTGCAACTTGCGCCTGCAAATTTCTCCCTGTATTATTCACTTATTATCCAAGTACCTTTGCAAATTGAAGAAAAACTAAGATAAACAAGTTGCGTCGGAATGTATCTTTGCATCAGCTCCTGCGACGCTTCTTCGCCTCCATATCCTGTTCTCACTTCGTCTTATCTCCCCTATAGTGTAGGGTAGCAAATCATGGGTAACCTGCTTTACCTCACTGTTCTTCCTTCTCTCTATTTTTCCTTTACTCTGCTATTCTTTCAGTTTTCTTTCCAACTCTCCCCGTTTCCTCTCCCTCAATGTAAGGTAGCACCCTCCTACCTTATCCATATACCTATATATCCATCCTGCTCCAATTGCCTTAGAGCTCCGTGCCTTAGAGTCCTCGTCCTTTCCTCAGCGCGATAACCCTTCGTCCTCCTGCTGCTATATGGAGCTAAGATGCACGAACTCAGCCTTCAGTGCTCGGTACTAACGTTGTTGAATGCCTTTACATTTAATTTATTGTCATATCACCACAATTCGCGACTGTCATGCGTATTGAAATGAAGCAACTAAGCCTTCCAACTCTATAGCTTCTCAGACAAAGATACTGACGCGCCTCCGGGACTCACGAAACCCGCTGCACTCGTAACAGTTCATCCCTACCCCCTTGTTGCACGGTTTCCTTCCGTATACAGCCACTTCATCCACCGAACTGCGGCTTCATGCGTGAATGCTGGCAGAAGCCATTGATTTCACGCCTTTCGTTTCCGGGCTCTATAGGCGAGCCCATTTCAGCGCATTCCTTCAGGCACGAACCGAAAGCGGTCAACAAAAGACGCCGGAATGGTCCGTGGAATTCGCGGGTCTCCGTTAACGTGTCCTACCCTTCCCAATCCTCCTACGCTCCTCTGCTCCGGCCAAAAAGTGAGCTCTTCCTCGTACTATACTATCATTCTTCCGTTCTGCTGCAACGGGGGAGTGTAATCGCGAAAGAGCCGCGCCGGATATCTGCGCGGTGTAATTTCATGCCCGTCCTGTAGACATCCGGCCATCCTCACTTTCCCCGCGGCGGTGCCTATTGTGCCGTTTACACAACTTTTCCCTTCCACCATACCTCCATTCTTATACACTTTTCCTGTAGGTGCTTGAATTTTTCTCCTCGCCCCGCGCAACCTTGCGTCATCATAGACCGGACACACACGCATGCAACACGCACACGTGCACACGCAAACACAAACACACACTAGCACACTCTGATGCACATACACATTCGCTCCTTCTCACACACATACACCTACAACCCCCTCCACACGCAGCTCGAAATCAGAAAAGCAGAACAGCTCGAAATCTGCCGAATCAACGAGACCGAGCCCTCCCTCGCAGCCTTGTCCGTCCGACGTCGAGCGTACCGGGCCCTGTTTCATCAGTTCCGATCTCGCGCTGCCCGCACAAAGGAATGGACTTCTCTATTTGTTCTTCGCTCCGCCTCCTTTCCTTCCGCGATTGTGTGCGCGTGTGTGTGTGTGAATGGAGCTCGATCGTCTTCTTTTGTGGCCGCGGATCCTGTCGGTGTGGTGCGTCTGCCGGATGTGGCGCCTCAGACCGCGTGGCCGGTCCGGCGCTATCGTGCGAGACACAAGAGCGGCGCACACGGAGAGAGGGGACAACTGGCGGAGGGCAAAGAGAAAAGGACAACAATGAGCGAACCCTATCCGGCCGGTCGTCGTGCGATGCACGCGTGTTCCGTGGCTCCGTGAACACTGTCCCCTTGCCACGTCAGCTGGGCCGTTTCTCACACAGCGCGTCGTGAATCGTACGTGAGACGAAGGACGACGGAGGTCGCCGCATGGCGTGGCGGAACGAGAGCGAAATCGCCGGTACCGTGATCGTGTATACGCGATGACACATGGTGGAGGAACGCGCCGGTGTGACACATCTCGAAACAGCTTGAGCGAACTATATAGTTCACGCAGTACGCATGATGACACGCATCGTAGGCGGTTACAATTGACTGGTGGTTTATTGTTATTGATTGCTTCATCTTAACGTCCCGAAAATGCACAGCTGCACTACCTTTGCAGTTATTGTTCTTTTTTAACACGAAAGTGTTTTATGCCGGGGTCCACCAAGACTTCACTGACGTATTTCCGTCACGGAAATACGTCAGCTTACAATGTACACGAACATAATACAAAGAAAGAAACCAGAAGAAAAAGTTCCACAAACATGCAAAATTTGGAAATCGAACCCACGACCTCTCGGTCCGCGACGATAGATCGCCGAGCGTTTAACCCATTGCGCCACAAACGCATTTGCAGAGAGCTACACAGACGCGCTTTATATATCTAACACTCCTCCGTGTACCCGCGCTCTTGCTCGGGGCGGTGCCGCCGCCTACGAGCAGAAAAGAGAAGTACTGCATTATGACACTAACGCGCACCGACAGTGAACGCTTCGGTGGTCTCAGCACTACGACGCCTCGATGCCAGCATTCGAAGGGACGCTGGCATCAAGAAGCACTACCAACGCCACCTAGGTGGCGTTCACCGTACTCAGCACAGCGGATCGTGGCCTCCGCAATTAGCTCTGAAAATGTTTCTGAAGTTGATCGCGGAGGCTGCAATTACGACGCGCTGTACGCGCTGATTTGACTCGGTGACGATTCAGTTACGTGCTTTGTCTTGCGCGTTGTATTAGTGTGTCAGTTACGTGCTTCGTCTTTCGCGTTGTGCTAGCGTGTGCAGCGTAGTGCAGCTTCCATATGCACGACGGTTGCTCATGGTCATCGACGTTGGTAGTCGTGATGGAGGAGACGTGCCACCAGGCGTCAGCGTGGGTGCATCAACGCCTAAGGGCGCTTTAGCCACAAAACACCAATAGACATTATATATCAATGTGCAATAAACATTACACTACTTCTGTGAAGACACGCTTCACTTTCGTGTTCTATACCGATTCCTATATAAGAGGGATCAACCACATTTTTTTTATTTTATCTCGCTCCTCAGTCCATAACCTTTATTTCTCTTTTCCCTCTCCCCGCAGTTCTGTTCAACCGCCCCAGTCCTTCCCTTTCTTATTCCTCCTCCTCCTCCTCCTCCTCCTCCTCCTCCTCACGCTCTGCATTCATGTTGACTACCACAGCTTCTACAACGTGATTGCAAAATCTAAACACATTATCTTCTCGCTATCTCACTTTTATTCTATTCCTGTGGAAGTGCGAGCACCGCGGCCGTATAGATTCGATCTTGCAGCGATGCAGTCTGCCTCGGGCACAACTAAGTAGCATGAAACGCCGCAGCCGAGCACACTATATACAAACGCTTGCGTTGGGCTTCCACGGTTCTTGTATTTACAGACTCTTCATCGCGCATGATTTACAGGACAAAGTCGTATATCATATCAATTGTCATATATTTAGCGAAATTCATAGATGCAGATGTTGACCTTTTTTAAAATATATGGATGCGAGCGTGGCTGGTGGCCTGGCATGCTGCTCCAGGTGATTGGTCAGAAATTATGTGACACACGCAACAAATAATCACACGAACGCAAGGCACATGCTCTGTAAAGCTATCCACAAAGTCTCATTAAGAGCTGTGGTTCTAAAAAAAATTAAAATTTTATTGCGCGCATAACGGATAGCCCATGTGCTGCTCTGCTTGTGTTCATAACAATACGTATATATTACGCTGCATTTTCTGGTACCATTTCCTCACGAGCCAAATGTACCAAATCTTTCGATGGGTGAAATACTGACGCCATCACAAGAGGTAGGTTGCTAGGGTCATTTATTCCTAATTCTTAAGACATACTAACCTGCTTTCCGTTCTTTTGTTTTTCTGACAAGCCGGCCCCCACATGTATACGCAAACCTCACTCGAACACCACTGTATAAATGTTACTTAACAGCTCTTGCACAATATTCCGCCTCTGGCTATCTTTGCCCATATATGAGAACGAGTTCATCGAAGACCATCCGTCAAGCTGTACCCGCTGGAGGACAGCTTGTTTGCCTTTCAAAAGGCAAACAAAGTGTATTTGTGACCTGCAGCACGGTTCTTTCGTGCTCGCGGATTGAGTCGCCTTTCAAAGGAAGTTCGCCCACGATGAAGCGGGACAATCTAAGCGCACAGCCATGTGCGCGCTGTTCTGTAACGGGGGTTAAGTGCATGCGTACGACTTGCACATCTGCAATATGTGGAAAGATCAACGTTGTGATCAATCTCACTTTCTTGCTGCACAGGCCGACATTGGTCACAGGGTACGGGTTCGGCTTCTGAGTACAGCCGGCATACAACGTCTAAAGTTGGAGGTAATCTGCTTACCGAACGCCACCAATTTATGCTCGAGAGAGCGCGAACGCGTATATTTATGAAGTACTTTCTTTTGCACGTCCCACTATTCGACCGATATAAACGCTTCGCTGGCATCTGATAAACTCAGTTGAAAACTTTAGGCATTCTGATATAATATATAATATGCTTCTTGTGTTTCTATGCGCGTCATACGACCTTACGAATCTATATTTTCCTGTAGAAACGGAAATTCTAGATATTGAAACGGTGCAGGTGTGCACCCTTACTATTTTTTTAGTAGTAGCAGAAAGTTTTCACAGAGTGTTTACAGTCAGTCCCACTCAGACCGGTGTATGCTAACAATTTGCACACAACCGCCTAGCAGAAACGCCAGCAGCGGAACGTAAACGGAACGAATTCCCTATATAGCGGAGGGTGAAGTTGAATCCACTTGGCTTTTTGGTTGTCTTGCAGCCAAGCTGATGGCGGGTTGTTCGCGCCTCGGCAAGACGCCCTTATCAAAAATGTCGCAGTTTCACCCGGAAGGCGAAGCATCAATTGCGATAGCAAATTAGTAGAGAGCTATACGGAGTAAGGATAGTCGTTTTATCAGCTGTATAAACTTGGACATGCAGCAGCACCAGCAACGCGCACAACTGTTGTCGACGCCGTCGGCGTTTTGCCCGCGTTCGCACCGAACGCGCGCGGCGTTGGTGACTGTTGCCGGTGCCTCTGAGGGCGGCTAGGAGGTTTTCGACGAGATCAGAACGGGACACTCGTCGAGCAGCGTCGGAAGTCTTTACTACCTTCTCGCCTCACACCGTTTTTACATAAATACGCATTTGGTGCCGCAGCTAAACGCCGCCTCCCCTCCCTTCCGCCTCCCCACGGCCTTTCGCGCGAAGGAAGAAGTCGCGTTTGCTCTCCGCCGTGCGTTCGCTCCCCGTGAAAGCACGCGTCCCTCGCACGCTTTCACTCGCACATACAGCATACGGCGCACGGCGACGATCTCATCGCCGTTGGACTTCATACGGAACCTCACGGCACCGGTGACGACACCGACGGCAGAAATCCGCTTCGAGTGTCCATATAATTGCTATCGCAATAAAATTTGAAATCTACGCAGTTCCCTGCAATGCCTCAGCGTGTGAAGTCTGAGCGGAGCGCAGCGTAAGCGACGCTCTGCTAAAGCTCTCTAATATTGCGCGAGCGTCTACGGCATGGCATGTCAGCGTCTTATGACGCCGAGATCAACGACACTATACACATATGCGCAAGCGCGCAAATCACCTTGCTGTTCCAATGCCGTCTGCTTTTAGAAAAAGAAAAACAAGAAGGTCAACCAAGTGTCGATACTAAGGAAGACAAGTTTGACTTACATGAAAGTTCAACTTATTCGATGATTAAATGTTGATCTATTATGTTTCTGTCTGTTTTTCATGTTCATTATTCACTCATTTCGTATTTTATTTGGAACGTATTTCTGGAGCAGCTACTTCGACCTTGTCTTTTTTAGCATCGGACACTTGTCTGGCCTAATTTCTTAATTTTTTTACCAAGAGGCCAGGCGGACCAAATCCGGAGATTGGGCACTCTATAGTACAATGTGATTATTTGTTTACTATATCGGCGCTAATTACATCCCGTAGAGGTTGATTTAACCTACTCTGCGACTAATTCTCGCTTGTGGGGCACGACCGAAGTCACCTTACAGACACAACTGCCTCGTGCGAGCCCTGCTTAGTCCAAGCGGGCTCGCTCCATTTCCCAAAATTGTGCCGTACGGTGGCTTTGCCTCAACATATTTATATCTACGGCGGTGCAGCCTTTACAGGGGTATACAACAATATGATTAATGTACGACTATATTAGCGCGAATTACGCCCATACAGTTAATTTCACCTACGTTGCGACTAATTATGGCTTCTTGTCTCGTTGAGACCTACATTTGATAACTCTTGCGACTCGCTACGACGCTTTGGAGGCGCGAAAGGACAGTTTTTTTCTGTAAGTGGTTACAAGATACCCAAAACCCAGGTATGCCAAAGCCGTCTGAAGTCAGCTAAGACCATATCTTCAAAACGGCCCAAAGGTGCTAAAATATTTTGAAATTCGGGACGGCATATTAACACACAGACGCTAAAGTTCGGGCGCAAAATTCTGAAGGGGGAATTTCACCCTTTCATTCGGTAACCACCATTTTCCCGCTAAAAAATGCGAATATATAGTCGCGAAATAGATACTTCACCACAGAAAACCTATTTAGTTTAGTGTGGCCTTACGGATGAAGACACGTATGGCCATCTTCTGGAATAAACTCATCACCAAGACACCGACTGAAATTGTCCCCAATATAATTAGATCACAGACCGCGAAATTTAAAGAAAACATTGGTCCCGTGGCTCAATAAGAAACGCTTTATAACAGCGAAATATTTGTTGAGGAGATCAGCATTGTTGAGCGTTATCACGAATGTAGAGAGCGTGTCTTCATAAGACTATTCCATATTTGTATTGCCACCTTGTATGCTATGTGACATTGTCGCTTTTGTTCGCATCGTTGTTTTGAGGCTTTCTCCGTAATGATGTCGCTGTGTTCTTTTGAATGTTATGTTGTGATGCTGTTGTATGTGCATTAACCGTTCTTCTGCTTGTTATTTGACACGAACTATGTGCTTGAGTGAACAAAACTATAGTGTGCAACTGCACCACCGGTGCACAGTGAATTGCAGCTACTTCAGAAAGTGGGCAGCAACTGCGAACTGGAACGAAGTCTTCCATGGCAACAACGGAAAGGGGGGGGGGGGGGGGGGGGGGGTAGTGACATCATGCTCTGCTTGCCTTCGGCAGAAAAGAATGTAAGAACATATTATTTAGGCAGGAAGGCATAACTACTTTATTTACGCGGCCAGCGCGACAATAAAGGTACGTAGGCTGCGGGACAAACTCCAGACTAATAATTGAACCAGGAAGGGTTAAGTAAGAAGCGCAACAATTCCAATCAAGCGCCCGCCTTTCCAGGCTGCTTTCCACTGAGCGTTGCGACCTTGCTGTTCGACACCCCATGCTTCACAGAGGGCGATCAGCAGCCGTGTTCGCGAAGAGTAAGTCGACTCCCGCGAATGTCGCCCTTCGGCGAAGTTCCTGCCACCGGAGATGAGATGAAAAGTGAATCAGCGACAAAGACAAAAGGTTGGTGGCTCTGTGTCGTCGACGCACGCGAAGAATGCCGGCTGCTAGATTCGTTTACCTTTGAGTCACGATGAAGCAAAGTTTCGAAGTACATGCCTCACGTCCATTCCTTGCCTTGCTACTTGAGTATTTCAAAAGCGGTTCAAGTGAACCCACTCGCTTACTGTTTCCAGGGCCGGAGACAGCATTAATATTGTGGTAACGCGCTCGAGAGACGGGTATACGTTCTCGCAAGCTGCCAATCCGGTTCAGATGACCGGCAAAATTTTTGGCGACGACAGAAGGCTTTTATACCCGTGACCCCGATTCGCCATTTTTTCGCTGCCAAACGAGATCGAATGGCCGTACAACCTAGACCGATGGCATAGAAGGATTAGCTGTATAAGTCGGCTTCCAAATGAAACTTGGTAATGTGCTCACCCACATTACAATGTTTCCAGCTTATTGAAAGTGAGCGGATGTCTTGTTCATTTGTTTTTAACGGCGAAAGTAATTTACACTGTCATAAATTCCTCGCTGATGATGTCCTTTGGTCATTAAAACGGCCCCTGAGAAGGAAAGAGAACCTTGTCCCCGAGCTAGATTCATACTCACCACGTTTTAGTTACCATCTAGCTGCTCTATAGCTAATGCACCGCGACAGTTGCCTTTTTTTACTTTATTGAAGATTTTTGTACTTATTACAATTACCAATGTTCTCTTGCAGATAGCATAAGTAGACAAAGGAGCTATTGATAGTTTTTTCGACATCCTGCTCAACGACAAATATACATGCAATGAGCATCGTAAGAGCATCTCATCATTGGAACACGCTGCCGAAGCAACGACTGAGCAGCACTGCTCAGGCAGATGTGATCGTCTTGGCTAGGCAAGAAATGAAGGGTCGTGGCGATGAATGAAATAAAATACTGGGAGACTTCTGTATGATGCCAATTCAATCGGATGTGTTCTGTTTTTCAGCATATCGAGGAAGTGCGCCGTTTTTTGGAGGGTTTGTTCTCTACAGACAGAGAGAAAGAGAAAAAAAAAAACAAGAGGTGAAAGGCACAGAGGTTAACCTGATTGTGTCCGGTTGGCTACTATGCACAGGGGGATGGGGTAAGGTCAGAAAATATGAGAAAACAAGAGACGATAAAAAAGAAGTAAAAATAAAAGAACACACTAGTTCGCTCACACTATAGCTTTTCGATCAGTCCCGTTTCTATTAAATAGCATGCACACTAGCGCTTTTAAAGCAGTCCGGGCCGACTTCGGTTGGGATCAGTGTCCAAGAATTCCGGCTTCAGTAAAGCGACAGTTGCCAGTCTTGTCGAGCGTGGTGTTGAGGTATTTTCTTCGTGCATTAAAGCGGCAACAATCGCAGAGAATCTCTACACGAGGCCAACATGCACCCCGCATAAGGGGATTCTCGCAAGCGGCGACGTCCACTTTGTGTCGCAAAATTATAAAAAAAGCTAATTATCACCTTGGAACATGAAGCCTCGGGCTACGGGGCCGTTCATCAGACTTGACGCTCACCCGAAGGGGAAAAATGTTTTTGTTTAACGTCGTATTGTTTACAATTGAGCACCACTGAACCAGCAATGCTTTTGCAGTGTCAGTCATTGCCGCATGAGAAATCACCGAGTGTCACCTTTGATCCCGCAACAAATGCGACAGGCTTGACGGAACCAACGCACCGACGTTCCTGCTGCTAGCATGTTTTACTCTTGTCATGTGGGCAGTAAATAAACAAAGTAAATCAAATAAAGACGTCAAGATGGCAAAATGGCCATGTCCCGGTGTCTCTTCCGATAGCAGACCCCAGTAGCGGAAGCCTTAAGTAGCTCATGGGTTGAAAAATCCGATGTCCGGCGTTATCGAAAGATTGACTGTATGGCGTTATGGCACGAAAATTCAATGGCACCAAAATTGATGGGAGTCGAACCCACGACATTTGATGTTTATTAAAGCGAAGTTAATTCAGGAACATTTAATTAAGATAGAGTTAATAAAGCACTCGAACCCACGACCTTTGGCGGGAGAAAGCAAGCAATAGGAAG
This sequence comes from Dermacentor silvarum, assembly GCF_013339745.2. Taxonomy (NCBI): domain Eukaryota; kingdom Metazoa; phylum Arthropoda; class Arachnida; order Ixodida; family Ixodidae; genus Dermacentor; species Dermacentor silvarum. The sequence continues at coordinate 26,721,361 of NC_051161.1, read as the reverse complement.
TAACAACGCATTCGAATGAGAATGTCAAGTAATTTAATGAATGTCTCGTTACCGCGCAGGCTTTCGCCTTCATCCGCTTTAGCCTATGCTAAAGTGACTGTCAACGTTTTATTTGTTTCGGTTTTTTAAAGAGAACTCCCGGATAATTTATGAGGCTGTTTGAAGTACCATTCTCCAAATGCGCAAGCCGAAAGAATCGTGTCACTGTCACAGGAACAATCGTGTAGCTGGCCAAGGTTTGGCACATTGGTCCGTTGATGGCCTTTGAATCTGCGTATCGTTCATACTGGACTTGAACTCGTAGCTTCGATTCCAGTAAGCTATGCAACAGTGCAAACACATTTACTTACGTTTCGCGTACACAATGACACGCCGGCATACGCGGTTACCCATAGACAAAATACGTCCAGCTGGGAACATGCAACCGGGTATCGAACTGGTCGTGTACCAAAAGACCAGCGGAAGCCCACAGGTTTGGAACACCACAGAAGATCTAAAACTAACTCGGAACATTTTTCTACAGCGCAGTGCTGAGGTGTTCCATTGAAAGTTGTTTCTTGTGGCCCTTACAACGAAGACACGCAAATGCTGCTGCGCAGCTGTGGCGACCACACTGGTACATAAAAAAGTGCTTAAAAGGGAGGTTTCATCAAGAAAGGAAATAATAAGGTATTTTTCTTACAACCTAAGGGATGTTTATTGCAAGGTGGTTGTTGTCTTTAATCATCATCATCATCATCATCATCATCATCATCATCATCATCATGATTATTGTTGTTTGCGTCGTCCTCGCTATCTTCATCACCATGTAGCAACCCCTTTGAAACGCGATACAATGGAGAGCAAGTCAGCGAGGGAAACAGCAAGAACTGAAATCTGAAGGGTAAAGATTTATGATACTTCAAACACATGCACAAGCTCCCATGCACTTAACCTCTTTGGTGTATCCGAATTATTTAAAAAATGTATTAAGTGCAATACGGCAACGCCCTTATACTTCCCTCACAGACAACTTGTGCCTCCCAATTTATTAGTAACGGACTGTCATGCATTCATTCATGCACTAAGCTATATTACTCACAATATAAGGTTGCTTCATTGCATGTTTTCCCACTCTATAGCTACGCATCACAAGTCTTCCAGCCATCTCACAGCACAAATAGTCTACATCTGAAAACATTCTTCAATAACAACGCGCTCACATAGGCCCTAATGTGACTTCTAAGTAGGAAACTGCCCTTATAGTTATCATCCTTTCCTATCTGAGTCTATTTTTTGTTGTTCGATACTGCTTCATTGCCGGCTTCCTTACATTGCTCGTACCAGAAGGCCGATCACAAGACTAGCTTTTACTGGTAAATTTCCTAGTTTGATTTTTTTCTTCTTGTGAAAGTCACCATTTTCTCCATACCCAACCCCCAACCCCCCTCCTCACACAGGTATCTAAATAACCTAGCCTTCCATTTATTTTCGTTCATATTTCTCAGTCGTCTTTCGCAACGTAGGGAGCTCCTATCACGACGCAACATGTGGCGCCCTCTCTTAGAGACCTTAAAAAGCTGCTTTTCTACACAAGACTCCGTGACTTCCACATCACACACGCCGCTCGTCTCAAGCTCGAAGGCCACACTTAGTTGGACGTGCGTCATTTTGTGCCCGCAGTAGAGGTGACACTGCCATCGTAAAAGCAGGCGGGTATTTTGAATTCCCCTATATCGTTCTGTTTTTTGAAACTGTACTGAATGTGGCTTATTGTTATCAGTAATCTGATTTGTTTAGCCGGGAACGTGACGTCGCGGCTTCTTATATTAAGTACCAGTTTTGTTTGCGAACAACGAATCGGTAGCGCTGTGTTGCGAACCCGATGCGCAGTTGGTACGGTTAACGGTATGGATCGGTTAGCGTTCTGCGCATGCACATTTCGATCCCGCTATTCCGATCTCGCTATTCCCGCTCTCCAATGCTATTCACTGCATGCTTAGAAGAAGTATTCAAGCTCTTAGACTGGGAAGGCTTAGGAGTGAGGGTCAACGGCGAATATCTAAGCAACCTTCGGTTTGCAGATGACATTGTCCTATTCAGCGCCAATGGAGACGAATTACAACAAATGATTGAGGACCTTAATCGATAAAGCGTAAGAATTGGGTTGAAGATGAATATGCAGAAGACCAAGATAATGTTCAATAGCCTGGCAAGGGAACAATAATTTAGGATCGCCAGTCAGCCTCTAGAGTCTGTAAAGGAGTACGTTCATCTAGGTGAATTACTCACAGGGGACCCTGATCACGAGAAAGAAATTTGCAGAAGAATAAAACTGGGATGGAGTGCATACGGCAGGCATTGCCAAATCCTGACTGGGAGCTTACCAATGTCGTTGAAAAGAAAAGTGCACAATCATTGCATTCTACCGGTGCTAACATATGGGGCAGAAACTTGGAGGTTAACAAAGAAGCTCGAGAACAAGTTAAGGACCGCACAAAGAGCGATGGAGCGAAATATCTTAGGAGTAACGTTAAGAGACAGGAAGAGAGCGGTGTGGATCAGAGAGAAAACGGGAATCACCAATATTCTAGTTGACATTAAGCGGAAGAAATGGAGCTGGGCAGGCCATGTAAAGCGTAGGATGGATAACCGGTGGACCATTAGGGTTACAGAATGGATACCAAGAGAAGGGAAGCGCAGTCGAGGACGGCAGAAAACCAGGTGGGATGATGAAGTTAGGAAATTTGCAGGCGCAAGTTGGAATATATGTTAGCGCAAGACAGGAGTAATTGGAGATCGCAGGGAGAGGCCTTCGTCCTGCAGTGGACCTAAATATAGGCTGATGATGATGATGATGATGATGATGATGATGATGATGATGATGATGATGATGATGATGATGATGATGGTGATTCCGGTAAGCCCGCTATTACGGTAAACACACTAAACTAAAGCTGTCTAATCTCCAGTTTTTGGTCTGTTCGCTGGACCTGCGTCTCGGATAGACAGAAGAGTCTGCGCCCATGTTGTGACACGTTGAAATTCTTAGCTAGCTCTTTTATCGCTGTTATTAATTTTTTTTTATCTTAGCACAACACCGCTGCGCTTTTTTCAGATAGGTACTACGAGAACTGTACGAAAGCCGGAAAGTGAAAAAAAAAAAATACGGAGC
>NC_051161.1:25906386-26006271 GCF_013339745.2 Dermacentor silvarum | reverse complement strand
GTAGTGCTTAAATGTTGTACAATAAGCAACAAGATGGTTAGAAAAGTTCGGTTTTTTTGAACACACCTCGTACATTTCCTCTATGGGTATGTGGCAATACTGCAATGGCATCTGATTTATCGAGTGTGTCTGAAAATTGGCCGTCCGAAAAATAGGTTGGTTGACTGTACTTTAGATTGCTTCCATGCTAACTGAACTGCCATACTTGCAGCTCCCATAGGCACTAGCGCTAGAGTTCCCTCTTTTTGTACTTTTGGTACTTTTTGTTGGACACTCTGCTTTTAAGAGCATGCACTGTTTCTCACTGCTTCTGTCACTACATTTACCCTGTGACATGCTTACTAGGGTAAGGATTTTAGCACTGTATATATACAGTAGCACCTCATTGATACATCCCTGCTTGTTACGTTTCATGGCTCTTACACTTTGAAACACCAGCACCGTTTTTATGTAGTAGCTTCCCATTTGTTACATTTGCTTCCCCAGTTCTAAAGCCCAGAAACTGCAGCTGTGCACCCCTGATTCTCGTCTGTTAGCAATGCCTACGTTTACCACTACATGTTGCCACTATGAGGAGAGAGTGGTGGTGTAAAGGGACCAAGAGCTCCAAGTGAGGCGAGGCAGGCGCGGTTCTCGGAGACTGCGCGCGCCCACTTGACTGTAGCTGCCAGAGAGAGGACCAGAGTGTGACGACGAGAGGGGGAAGGAAGATGTGGGTGGCGCGAAGTGTGTGTGGTGTGGTGAGCGCAGATCAACAGCATGTGGACAACCTGGGGGAAGAGTCACGGAGTATAATGTGAATCTTTGTGATGAATGTGTTGGCCTTTCATCATTCATAACACCACTGAAAGCAGTTTCTTCCTTGGTTTTTTAATAGTTGTTTGAATACTTTCAAGTTAGTGATTTTTCAATAGTTTGTTGGCTTTGTTCAAGTCCGAATAATAGTTTTATGTGAGAGCAGCTTTTTACCTCTTCGGTAGCGCTGCTGCAAGCATTGTCAGATGTTACGTTCTCCCAGATGATGCATTACTTCTTTTCCCGTGGTCCCCTAACAGACGTATCAGTGGAGTTCAAATGTACAGCGCTATTCAAGCTACTAGCTAGCCCAGCTTCTCACATTAAGTACATTAACCAATTTGCCCTTGTGTGCAGTTTTGTCTATACACTTTTTCTGTGATGGCTCCACCAGCAGACGCTCAGAGGATGCACTGTCTGTTCTGCCAACAGGGTTGTGAGGATCGCACTCGGCGCCTGCAGGAGTTATTGCAGGGTCAGCCTCAAGCTGGCAGTCCATGACTGCTGCCCACAAGGAACTGCTGGAGGACCTCCACTGGATAGTACTCATTACTGGTAAGATGCAGCCTGGCTTCAAAGGTCTTCCTGTCTGTGGTTTCTGTGTGCATGTGTGTGTTTAAGAATGTGAGTTCGCTTGCTGTTAAGGGGACCATGACATGGTTGCACAACTATTCTCAATTCATCATTGTAACAGAGTACAGGGGCCAGTCTGATTACACTGCACAACAAAACTGGGCGCTTGGCACACATTTTAACTTCGGATTTTCAATTCGAAATCACTGCCTATAAGCTCCTCCCGCTGATAGCAATTGCCATTTCGGCATGGCTTGTGTGATGGCAAGAAGTGTGGGCTCTGTGCGTCGACGACGTGTTGTGTTGTCTGCTCTGAAATGTTGTGAAACCATGTTCGTGCTGTACCAAAGAGAGCATGATCACCACTCTGCGAGTGCTCTAGCAGAAACCAAAGCGAGTGAGAAGGTGTGGGCTGGACGTGTAGCTTTTGGAGTTAAGTGTTCGGATCACAACATTAAAGAGTTCGAATCCTGCCAGTCCTTTCGTTTCACGTTCAGCTCCAACACCTTACAATTCATGGGCTCTTTCAGAAACTTGTAAAAATGATGTTACTCTTTTTATTCTGCACGCTCTTCACCCAAGGCCACAGCAATGACACTGCCGTTTTATTTTGCCACAATTCTTTCACTCCTGTGATAAAAAGAGCACAAAATAATAATCTCTGCAGAAACTACCTCGGGCTTACCGCCAAGACGCACGTGCGAAACAAAAACCCTCGAATACTGTGCACAGCCATGCAGAAGGCACTTAATTTCCTCACCCATCAGCGTTGCCAGACTCATGTGCAGTCCAACTCTGATATAAAAATTTCAAATACAAATTTTGATGCACTCAGATTTTGTCAGCTTGCTGTGGGATGCGTACGGTTTAACACAATGCATAATAGTATAAGCTTGAAAATGTGACTCTAAGAACTGCTTTTTTACGTTTGAATTCTTTTGCAAATGCTCGGAGTTCTTGGAGCAACATTGAAAAGAGATGAAAAAAAAAGAAAAATTTGTGACCACCTAAGCGACTATCTCTGCGAGTGCTTACTATTCACACCTGATGATTAGGCCAAATTGTACTCAAAATGATGGGGTGCTCTTTTTGCAAATTGGAATGTAGAAGTTCTCATCCTCTGAGGTCACTGGTTTGAATAGCAACTGTGACGTCGAATGCAAAGATGCCATGTATCTTGCTCTGGGTGGATGTTAAGAAATGATTGATTTGCTGATACAGTCGACCTCGATATAAGGAAGTTGTACTTGCAGCGAAAAACTTTGTTAAATTGTGAATTTTGTTAATTCAATGGCACTAATATAGGAAAATTAGAATAGTTTGTTACAACGTGAATTTTGTTAAATCGCAGTTCGTTATGTAGAGGTTTGACTGTATCAATAAAAGGCACAGCCCACAGTCATGCGAACATACAGAAAATTCCGGCAGAAATCATCTCAGGACAACATCATATTTGCACTGCCAAAACACGTCGTGTGTGAAGCGTTTACTGCAGCTGGACTTCTCTCTTGACACACTGCCATATAGCTGAGGAACCTGTGTGACGCAGGTCTGATTCTGCCCCCACCAGAGAAATTTTAAATATATATATATATATTTTTTTGCTATTGAAGAGCAACATTTACCCAGTCGCGCATACTCAGTGGACCCATGTGGGTACCAGAAAGGTTCATGGAAATGGCACATAGCCAGTGACACACACCTTCTTCTTCTTCTTTCTGGGGTTTTACGTGCCAAAACCAGTTCTGATTATGAGGCACGCCGTAGTGGAGGGCTCCGGATTAATTTTGACCACCTGGGGTTCTTTAACGTGCACCTAGTGACCCAAGTTGGCGTGAAAGAGGTTAGATAGAGACAAACACCACAAACTGGGTGAAGTTACTAAAGAATACTAATTCTAATAAAAGAGCATTTATTGCTTCTTATAGACAATATGAGTTAGCCCGTAAGAAATATAGTTCCTTGATGAAACACACTGACGAATCAAGGGAGTTCGACTCACCATGCTAGGATATGCAGGAAATGTTTGCGCATGCCCAAATGGAACGGAGTCCAAGGGATTGTTAAATCATCCTGGTGCCTCTCTCTGAAGGCGAATGAGAAGCATTTCACGGGGTAGTTACTTGCACACTGTCGTCCTGCAGCCAAAAAGGAGCTAGCAAGTTCCGTCCACGCCCAAGTTATTCATACTGTCAGGTGGCGCTAGCCATCTTGTTGCTGTATAACTACAGCATCGGCTCTCGCTGTCATGTGTGTGTCATGTGGGGAAGCCAAACAAGGAACATGAGAGTTAAGTGTCTCCACAATCTCAGCCTGGCCCTCCTCTGTGCTGTCGCTCATATGCCCTGTGTGGCTTTGGGACATAAAATTCAGTCTCATTTTTCACCCATTAGGCTGGTACAGTCGAATGCCTTCATAGCGAAGTGCTTTGGGTCTCCAACATCATTTGTTATACAGATCACTTTATAGTAAAGGTCGTGCGCTGTGCAGCTCACAGTAGAACCGGGAAAGAATTATTCCTTCGTTATACAGATCATTTCGTTGTAGAGGTGCTCGACTCTATATGTAAAAAAATGTGGGCAGCTTGCACTGGTGCAAGGCTGGAGTAAACAGCAGAGCGGGGTATCGACCTAGCTTCTTCCAGGTTTTACTAGGCTTGGCTAAGTTTTGCTAGGAAATTCTAAGTGCTGCTAGGCACGGTATTTTGAATCGGCTCGCTGTCGACGCGCAGATTCTCGCTTGGCTAGGCGACGCACTTCAAGATGAATGGCTTCTTCTTCGGGTGTCCGGATCTTCTTTGGGCGTCCCATGTCAAGGGTACATGTACTCGTCACAGAGTCGACGAGAGTTCTGCTGCCATCGCGGCGGCTCTGAGATTTTATCTCCCGGTGACGTCACGGCCAAGGTGCGCCTCCACACTTCCCGGGGCGTGTCTGGTCGAAACCTGCCGAGCTGCCGCCAGAGGTGCCTGCTGCAGTCACGGACACCGCGCGTGTTTGGCGCGAATGCGAAGAAACGGGGAAACGGGGGCGGCGTCGGCAGCAGCTGCATGTTACCTCGTTCGTGCTGCTACAATTTTTTTCTCTCACTCTCTCTCATTTTCTCTTTCTCTTTCCCGATCATAGCGCATGCTGCGCGCATGCTCTCCTTCCCTCTCCTTAACTTCCCATGTCAAGGCAACATGTGCACGGCATGGAGAGGAGGCGAAGCACACGCCGCTCTGCTAGGTGGTTGCTAGGCAACACACAGTGACGTCATCGCCAGGAGCACTTTTTGTTTGCACTACGCGGCACAACCAAGAGCTTAAACAGCTCTGCTGTTAAAATGGTTGCAACACTGCACATGTGACTTTGCACCATGCCTAGTAGATATTCAGTGGTAACTGCTTATACTGATTTGTAATGCTGCAGGCCATCTCTTGACAACAGTGTGTGAAGGTGAAACCCCTCTAATCCCCAAGGAAGTGACACAGTTCAGCCTGAACTCTGGTGCTGACACGGCAGCAACACTTTCCCTCCTGTCACGACTGGGCCAAGCTGATGCTGTGTCTTCTGTTCAGGGCAACGTGGACCCGGTGGTTAGGTATGGATCTTTGGCAGTTGTCATGCCTCTTGGGATGGTGTGGGGTTCCACGTGTGCTGGGTGGACGGGTATAGAAGTGCCGTGACCTTGTTGAACAAAAGGGCCTTGCAACGTAGTTGCTGAATGTATTGGGCATGAAAAGGCATCACCTCTCAAATATTCTTTCACAAAATCCAAAGCCTTATATGTCAGTAGCAGAGTTATAAAAAACCAAGCGCTGCCTGATGGCACTCTTGGGTATTTCTTTGTCCTCTGCAAGTTTACTCTACTAGACGGATGATTCCCTGAACAATACCTTACTTTTGCAAAATTTATAAATACTCAGTAGTTCCACAAATATCGACTGACTGTGATAAGCTTAACAAAATTGTGGTTTCATACTATGTTCTCCCGAGTCATGGAGGGCTGAACCTACTGTAATTTTTTTCCCTTAGGGATACATTAATCCTATTATCGTTTCTAATCATATCTATTTTTGCATAATGTTTTGCGTGCTCCCAGTTCATGTGCTGTCTTTTGCCATATATGAGCCTGTATACCAAGAATTATAATGCGGTGATTGATGTATTAATAAATAAACACTTTCTGCATTCACCGGACACAATGGCCTGGTGGCTTTGCCTTTCTCTTAAACAGCACAGGGTTGTGGGTTTGATTCACAGTTGCAGCGGCCACATTCCAGCATGAGCAGATTTCAAAATGCTTGCATACTCATGTTTAGGTTCGTGTTGAATCGCCCCAGGTGGTAAGAATTATCCTTTTTTTTTTTTTTTTTCTTGACTGCCAGTTCTTTCCGCCCACATTGTGCCAGAGGTTTTTCTAAGGTGATTGAAATTCTATTTCTCTCCAAGTAACATGCTAGCTGATTTTAAATTAAAATATTATTTATTGGCGACACATTGTTGAACATTATATAGATTTTCTTGATTGTAATACTATATTCAAACAAATATAATTATGCTAAGTAATGAATAATGCCAAAATTTTAACATGGGTTATTTTTTATTGCAGTTCTCCATAATCAAAGTTCATAAATTTTGGTATCACAAAAAGCTGCATGGGCTTTTTGTCTGCCAGGTTGAAATTGAGAGACACACCATCCGGAGCAACACCGACTCATGAGCTTTCTCACTCCACCTGTCCCGTACAAATAAAAGCTATGAAATTTCAGTTCCAACTTCTGTATAGACATTTTGAGCAGTACACAATGATTTCATTGTCGCAAATTATCTGGGGAAAGACGGGGGGAGTTGGTGCAAATTGTTGCATGGCTTATCACGAGCAAGGCAACGTGTGTGCACAGATGACGGAATGAGATAACTTGGGGCATGGCACTTAAAGGGAACTGGAATCCTGCACTTTATGATCGTGCCAATCAGGTAATAAATAAATAAATAAATCTTTTTGTCAATGCAGACTGATCGTTGCAGTTCTGCAGCTGTGCCACGTGGAGAGGGCCGCTCTGCAGGCGGGCCTTGGATCCCAGCTCAGCCCTGAAGTGGCCATAACGTTGGTGTGGTTTCTGCACCGTTGGGGGCTGACTTACCTGCTGCCAAATGAGACGTACTACACGCAGGTAGGCAGAGAGGTAGTGGTGTGCCAGCGTGGGGGGGGCAGGTACTCTCAGACCCAACCTAAGTCGCCCTCCCCTTTTCTCTTTGGTCGCTGCACCCTTCCCTTCCTAGGAAAGCGGCATCATGCGGATTATCTTTAAGGGCGCATTGGGAGGCCTTGTGCAGCAAGTGGGGAGAGAGCCGTCAGCCCCTACTCGTCAGGTACTACACACAAGCAAACTTAAAAATGATCAACCTAAGGCTGCTGCCATCTCCACTGTGTCTGTTTTCCGTCTGGGATGGCCAGTGTTGGTAACTTAACGAGAAAGTCGCTAAACTTGGCCAGCTTTTAGTCACCTTAATGCCAACTTTGCCTTCTTGGAGTCTAAACGACTTTCTCGGCTAGTACTTTTTCTTTTAGTGACTTAAATCTCATGTTTGTCTGAGAATCAAATGCAGGAAAAAGAGAATAACTAGTAAATGACCCTGGAAGAATTTCTCAAGCAGCTTTGGCTGAGTTCACTGCCTTACTCCTATTTTATTATGCACCTCCATTTGTCGCTACTTCTGAAGACATATACTGAAGAGCTTATTAGTGCGTTATCTGGATGCGTCAAAGCTGCTTTTCTAGGCAAAGCACAATCTTTAGATGTGTCATTGTTGTAGAAAATTCAGCGTTGTTATTCCTTTGCACATTCCGACCGTTGACTTGACACTGCAGGACATAATTTAAAGCTATTGTTTAAAAAGTAATAAGGAAGACGTCTAGGAACAGTGAGAACATGAAAAATATAAATTTCCAATCAAGTCATTAACATTACTTTGCGACTTTTCGCTAAAAATGGAGTGTCTAAGCCGGATATGGCGACTTTGTCCAAAAAAGAAAAGGAAGTTACCAACACTGGTGACAGCAGCCGCTCGCTTTCTTGTTGCATCCAATTGTTAACTTCTTCGTTTTGTGTTCTGAAATCTCTCTGCACGAGCGCTGAAGCTGCACGATTAAATTTCCTGCATTACAAAGCACACTTAATGCATTCGCATTCTTAAAGTACTTCGCATACTTTCCGGGGGCTATGTATCAGTCTATCTGTGTTGTTTGTGTCTATGTATGTTTGTTCGTACTTAACCGTTCGTACTTACCTGGGTCACTGGTTAGTCCGTGGCCTGCTGTGCTGAGGGAACAGGGTTCAAAACCAACCACCCGACCAACTTAGGCCACTGACTATGTGGCAATGTGTAGATACGTGCTGCCATTCAGCAAACCTCTATCACACCAACATGGTTCACTGTAGATGCGGGACTGGGTAGGCACCGCTGTTTGAAGAAACTCTTTGATGCCAACTTAAAGCACTAGGTATGTGCCACGCAGTCTCTGCTGGTCTTCAAAGAACCTCTTTGATGCCAACATGGGTCTCTGGATATGTGCCAGTAGGTGTGTGCTGGTCTTCAGCGAACGTCTTTGATGCCAACTTTCGTAGCTAGGTATGTGCCACTGGGAATGTGCCGCTCTACGATGTTGGAAAAGATCCCTTTAAATTTCTATGATGCTGAGCGAAATCGAACCCGTGTCACAAGGGTTCCTCAAGGACAGCAACCCGACACATTAGCAGGCTGTGCCACAAATGCGCTGGGTATGTGCTGCATTTAAATGAATGTCTTTAATGCCAACACTTCAGCAAGCTGTTCCCTGAATGTGCTGGGCATGTGGTGCTCTTCAATGAACCTCTCGCCAACATGGGTTTCTGAGTATATCCATCTTGGGTTTCTTCTAGTGTCCATCTAATACTAGAAGTTACCATCACCTAAACATTGCGACTTATTTTGCCCGTACGGACATTTTTAAATACAGTGTATTTCCCTGTGTAATTGAATACTGGAATTGTTTGCCTGGTCCTACTCGTTCTCTTCCTTTAAACTTATTCTTGGCGGCCATTGAATAGTTTTGGTTTGTATTGTTCGCATTGCCTTTATTATTTATTATTCATCATTCCTCTGCTTTTCACACCCACTCCTGCCTTAGCCCGACAGGGCTGCAGTACGTACAAATAAAATAAATGTGCGCACAGGCTTTGCAGTGGCGGCATTAGATGGTGCTGAGTGTTCTTAGGGAAGCGCAAAAGCAGAATCCCGAGTGTGCGGCAAGCGAGCGAACAGTTGTGAGCGTTCACTGGCATTGGCGCACCACGCTTCTTGTCTTGGAAGCCACGTGCGCACTTCTCTGCAGTGCCGCTAGATGGTTCAGCGTATCCAAAAATAAGTGCGAGAGAGGAGCAAGGTTGCCAAATGATGCGTTTCTCAGGTCCTTAAAATCCTTGAAAACCCTTGAAACAGAAAAGTGCATTTTCAAGGCCCTTGAAAGTTCTGGAACTTTTTTTCCTTCCTTGAAAATCCTTGAATTTCGTGAGCAGTGCACTCTGATATCGACATTGCGACCTCCTTTCTGTGGTAGATCGGCGTCGATCTGACAAACTTCCCATTTCAGAAACAGTACGCCAGCGCGAGCACACATGGTTCCGTTTTGCAGAACTGCACGGAAAAAAAAAAAAAAAAAAAAAAAAAGGCTTCGCCGCGTCAAACCGCGAACAGAGCGAGAGACCCGTGCCGCGCTTCGGTGCCTGCTCGGGGCTGGCAGTGTTTACGCTGCTTTCCCCACCCTATCGTTCGTTTCACTTTTCGCCCGTCGGTCTGCCTTGTCCCACTTTTACTCTTGCGCGCTAGGTGAAGCTAGTGAGCTATAGGGGAGCAATTTTACCACTGATGCTCAGTGCCTTTGGATGGAGGTTTGTTAGAATATTATTTATGATAATATAAGTGCAATAACATTACCGTATTTTCCGGTCTATAAATTGCACCTTTGTATAAGACGCACCCCCCTCAAAACGGCAGTTCTTCCGAAAAAAAAAGAAAAACGTATACAAGAAGCACTCGCGTTTCTAGCAGACAACATGCTCTATGTGTGCCGCACTGTCCGTTCCGCGCCGCCGTCATTGCCGGCCTCCACCACTCGGCGCATGCGTACATAGAAGCAAGCTGTTGGGTGATTACCACGCGCCCCGGCAGATGGCACTACGCGAGGGGAGTAGTTGGCTGGGAGCTGAAGGGAAGGAGAAAGCATATGCGAAAGCGTGAAGAGGAGCGGAGGGAGAGAGCAAAGGGTTGAGCTAGACCCCCAGTGTCCACATTGCACGGTTTGTCCCGAGCGAATGCATTGTGCGGCGGCAAAGTCGGCACTCCTGTTTATCTTACTCCGTGAACTACACCGACCAGCGGCGGCGCATGGCTACGCAGGGAAACCAGATTACAAGTGCTGTGACAGCCATGCAGGGAAAAAAAAAAATCAGGGCACATGCGAGAGTCGAGCGTCCCCACAACTTCTCTATGTCAAAATGCATTTAACTTTGCAGTCGTGTGAATTTACCCAAGTTGTGGTCGTTCCAGTCAGGAGAATTTTCGCGCATTTTTAGGCACCGTGTAGCAAAAGCGCTCGTGCGAACAAACACATGTTAGGTGATTTATTTTTAGAATATTTTAGTCCTGAGGCTCTCAGTGGTGCTTGAGCACTGTGTAGTAGCGCTCGAAGCACTCTCCTGGGTGGAGGCCAAAATTTGCACTGCAGGTCTGTCGCTTGCACTGCAGGTTTGTTGATTTGCACTGCAGGTCACTTTCTTCTAAAGTGCTCTCATCGGAGGACGTTTGTTGTCCATCTGAAGACCATCTGAAGGATATTCATCTACATCACTAAAATCACTTGATTTCATTGAGCTCACGTTACTTTCGTCCATAAAATGCACCTATCCCATCCCTGAGCACCATAATTGCACCACCATTCTATCACCGCTTCGCGCCACAAGTCACGTGAAAATCCCTTCAAGTATGCAAGAAAGAAAAAAAGTGCTGCCCTCATCTGAAGACATTGGAAAGTGCACTTATTGGTTCAAAATGTTTCTGAAAGCTAGCACCACCAACCCAATTGACTAGTGAACGCAAGCACGCACGCGTGCATCGGTCACTTCCCGACATCTTACCGGAACGGGTATTTCCGCGTGGCGGGAGGGGCCCGACACATGACCATAAAGGGTTAATGAGTACTGATATGACTTTTTCTGTCATGTCATTTTTTTCCCGCTAAATGAAGGTCAAAGCTCCCTGAACACTACAAGAAGTACTGGTACGTGGCAGAGCACCCTAAATAACTCAATATAAATTGTGTGTTACTACAAACCAGTTTCGGTTTTGGTACTCAAGAGGTGGACACATCATGATGCCGCGAGGCAATGGCTCACTCCATTCCTGCGATCACTACAGCTGCTGCCACATGCAAGTGCAGCCAGAAGAAATGTGTGCAGCACTCTTATTTTTTTTATGAGGAACATCATCATACCTAGCCTTATTGGTACACCACCTCAGCAAATTTTGCTCCGAGTCAATGACAGCAAGCCTACATTCCAAGATATTTTATTAGTATCACATTAATGCATCTCAGAAATGTTCCTCTATGTTCATACTTGATCAATTTTATCCTTTTACATGCAAGAAGCTTGTGGTAGAGTTTTCACGACTTCGAAAACATGTCAGTATTCCTTTAAGATTCTGATTCCTCGAAACAGCTTTAGTTCCAGTTGACAGGTGCTGTGTACCCTGTGCAACCCATTGCTTCTGTTGGTATTGTGTGTCATACACAGTGGGTGTATGACAGGTAAGTCAACTTGTTGCTTAATTTAATCCTGTTGGAAGGTCTTGTATGGTGTCAGTACACTCTTACAACATGGACCCTTCTGTTGCAATCACAAAAAATTCAAGACATATCTCCCAAAAAATTGTTAAGGCTTTCTAGAAAACATGACCTTTGTAACGATCGCAAAGTTCGAGTTGTGGTTGCACGTATGAGAAGGCAAGCACAATATGCTGAAAGCCACAGTACGGAGAACATTACTTAGGCTAGCGATTTGCATCTGCTGTGATGATTAGACTGGAGGAAACATAAGCAGCCGGGTCAAGCGATCTAGTGTTTAAGGGTATATTTGTAATTTCATAAGTTGGTTCTCACCTAAACTTGAAGACTTCAGGCACAAGGAAATGACCACAAACCATGGTCTTTTACCCTTAACGGTATCATTTTTGTCCGCCATTTTTTTTCGAGTTGTTGTTCAAATCCTTTTGCAGTTTTTTGTTTTCTAAGCATTTTCACAGTGTCTAGAGTTAGGCATCTACCGACGGCTTTCAATATGGCTCGTGTTGGGGACCCAATAGCCCCACTGAGTCGCTCATGATTTACAGCAGCAGGCATCGGACAGATTCCCTTTCACTAATGTATACTAATGCTGTCTTATCTTACGCTGCTGTCTGTGCTTGTTTCTACATGTCGTGGAGAATGACTTCGCTGCTGTGCCGATATACTGTATTTTTGTGCATATAACCAGACCATAAATTTAAAAAGTGTTAATACGAAGTAGGGCTTAAATAAACTGTTTGCCAAATTTTTACTTTTAAGTGCGGCTTCACGGCAGTGAGATGAGCATTGCTGTGAAGTGGCACTATGCTTTGATGGGAAGCATCAATGTAAAAAGTAATGAGTCTAATGACCAAAGATGCAAAACCAAGTTGTTTCTGGACTTATGTTTTGTGTTGATAGCAGCACCAATTTGCCTTTACGAAAAATTGTTGTATGGATTTGTTGTACAGTTACATGTGCAAATATTTTCTTTCCCGTTTTCTGAGAGTAGCCATTCGGCGCTGGTTATGTGTTGGCGCTGTATGCATGGGCAAAAATACAGTAAATCATTGATAGAATTAAAATGTGGTTTGTTTGTGCTTTTACATGTTACATTAACAGTGTCTATACGTACTAGCCTTTGTTTATACTAATGTGTCTAGAAAAGAAAATGTTTAACACAGAAAGCATAGCAATGGTAAATGTGTGTGTAGAGTATGTGTTTGTACCAAGGATGTTCAAACAGTGAGGTTTTCAGTTAAATTGAGTAGTGAGTATTGTTTGTTTATAAAGATGGAAATGGTATATACGTACAAATATGGTAAGACAAATTAAAATTTGTACTAATACAGTACTACTATTTGGAAGTTCATTCAGCCAGGCAGCATGTGATAGGAGGTCACTTTATGTCCTAGTAGGCTTACATTGGGCATTGAAGTCGCTGGTGGACTATACAAATAAATGCTTTTCCATGGCAGACAGACTCCTATAATCGTAGCAGCCCCATGTGACTTAACTTACTAATTGACAGTTGACATAATTGACTGCTGAGGAAGTCTGTTAATAAAGTCTGCATCGCCCATAAGCTCAACAGTCCTGGAGCCCCTGTACAGTTTCTCATAGCTTCAGTGCAGTCCTGTTATGCTGACCTTCCCATAAGGTAAAAGATTTTCACTCATTTCAATGTTTGTTTTAAAGTGGAGTTTACTGCATTTTAGGCTACTCAAACTTCGTGCTTTTAATTTAATTCACATGCAAGTTGCTGACCAGAATGCTGCCAGTGTAACCAAAAGTTGAAACTGGCCGTTCAGGTCAAAAACAGCGAAGGTGCCTCGGTCTGCATGCGAGTGTTCTCATAGACGAGAAAGGCATGACTTGGTCGAGAGTTTTCCTTGCAACCAAACATAAACATGGTGTGTCATTTTTGTTTTCTTCCACAATGCATAGTTGCCATTGCTGGTTCTTTGTTTTTATTTTTGATCTTCTTTGAAATAGTTTTGAAGGGTGACAATTCCGCAACGTGTTGTGTACAGATGAGCCCAACGTTAGTTGCGGCATTCGGGCGGGACTCGGAGGCTGGCCCTTGTGTGCTGGACTGGGTGCTGGGCAAGCTGAGCTCCAACCTGGAGTTGTGGCACAGTGAGACTGCGCTGACACTGTCCACCTGCCAGGCGATGGTCTCGCTCCTCAACAACGTTGAGAGGTAGGCTCGACATGCTTGTGGAGGCAAGCTCGGTCTTCGGTATTGCTTATGTGCTTATGGAACGAGAACTGCACATCTTTTAGTTGCACTGAAATGTGGATCCTTCACACTCCCTGCCATTGCCTGTTTTACGCACTTGGACGGGGCCAAACCTTACTAGGGGTATACGCGTAGCACTTTTTGAGACCAAATCGAAAACGAAACGAATGGAGCCAGTAGGCAAATGAAGCGAATATTTTATAAATAATTTTCGAATGAAAAAAAAAAGTCATTTTGACCATTAATAAAAAACGTCCATATATCGTAGTATTTGCAATGTTAGCAAGTTTCTGTTGCACATTATGAAGCATTGTTTATTAAAGGCCCAAATGGAGCATTTGGAGTAAATAAAGAGTTGGTTCACATATCCAGGATTCTTTGAAGTGTGCAAATAATTACTGTTTTTCGGAAGAAAAGTCTGGCTTGCCTAATTGGGCGATGCATAGCACGCTCTACTACGCTACTTTGCACGTTTTATGTCTGCTATGGCCATAGGGATGCTCCAATCTTATGTTTGATCACACACTCTAGAGAATTTAAACTATTACAAAAATATTCATATTTAAAAACACAGACTATTTGATTAGAAGATCGAATCGAAAAAGACATTATTCAATTTGTGATTAAAGTTTTCTAATAATATTTGCACACCTCTACACCTTACATGTCAGGCCTGAGGTGTCTGTATGAATGCAAAATTTAGTGCCACATTGAAATGGTATGGAGTGACACAACAAGGCACGTAAACATTGAACATGGAGCATGCAATCATTGAAAAATTTGGAGGACACTTAAGCTTTGCCTTTAAGAGTGGAACGCGATAGCATTCAAAGGTCCCTCAATGCTTGTCAGGCTTCCCGGCAACTGCAGCTTTTTTTCTATACCTTCGCCTGAGCACGCCGCTGCCATTTTACGCTGCCGTTAAAACGATGCCGAGGAAGCAGGCACCATCTGGATGGTGTTTTTGTAAGTAACCTACCCGAGCGCACGCTGCTGTATGAATGGTAGAAATGCTGGAAAAGGGGTTTTAACGCAATAGCGTTTAAGGCCCCGTGTCGCAGAAAATCCGGCGTTGGCAACCGGCGTGTGATCGCGGGTGGCGGAGAAAATCATCCAACCACATCGACCGCGCAGGCCCTCCACATAGTGCAAGGTTTTGGTGAACAAAAAAATTAACTTTCTCACAGTGAAATTCGTCAGAAAAATGGTAAAGTACGACTTTATCATTCGGTGTTGGATTCGCCGTCAGATTGTAATTTGAATGTACTACGAGAAAACCTAATTCTGCTACAAGGAAACTCAAACACAAACACCTTTTCCAGCATTTCTACCAGACCTGCGCGCGTCGGGGCAATAGCAAACAATTAATAAAATAAAAAAAAGGTACTAGGGCCTTCACATTTTAATATAAGACCACTTATATTGCCCCTGGAAAAACGTCTTTCCAGCAATGCATTTCAGTTTTAAAGTGAAGCAGACTTTAAGGGGATCGGTGTAAGCTTGGTCTTTGTAAGCTGGCTTTCCCACGTTCAGTGTTGCAGTGAATGAAGCCTTTTTGAATTTCCTCCTAAGAGAATTATGTTTTTTCGTATCTTCAAATTACAATCCAACACTCTCATGTCTGCAGATTATGGTTAAGTTGCACTTTACAATTTTCGTGATGGATTTTACTTTGAGAAATTCAATTAGTTCACCAGCGCCTCCGTCACGCGGAGGGCCTGTGTGGTCGGTGTGGTTCGGGATGATTTTCTCAGTTGCAGACGCCGACGCTGGATATTCTGCTACACGAGGCGTTTAACGCTATCGCATTAAGACAGGACCAGCACTGAGCCTCAGCACTCGTTCCAATTTTTTCTCCATTTCTGTGCCTCATTGTGTTGCGCTGTTCCATTATAATATGCTGATCTGTAGGTACTATGTGCCTATTTTGTGCAATACCATGTACTGTGAGTATTATGCGTGTACTGAGATTGTCGCAAAGCCTCCCCCCACCCTCCCATTTCACTTCAAGTGCTAAAATGCACCTCATGTGGCAGCGTCATGTCAGATGTTTTGTGCCTTTGTTTGCTTTGTGGTGGAGCACATTTTGTCACCCTGTTGAGGTACAGTTTGAAAGCCTGTAAAAATATTTATGCATTTACATTGAAATCCACTTAAGGGGCGGGGACACGATGCACTTTAAATTACTCTATTTTCTTCGACAATTTGAATGAAATTTACACAGTTAATGCATTGTTACCAGCTGATTTCTGAAATGCAATTATTTTTTTCCTATGATAAATATAGTTCACAAAATCCAGAATTCAATGTTATGACTGTATGGCATTATACCCCGGCCAATTTCGAACACATTGAAAAATAGGGTTCGGTAGAGAAAGTTGAATTGCTACAGGCATTTGTCGTTATAAGTGATATTATAGTCGCTGATCAATCTTTTTAGACACAGATAGGTCTTCAAAATAGGCCTAACCAGTGTTTGCACATTTTGTACCAGTGTTTGGATGATTTTGATTGTTTGGAGGCCATGGCCTAATGGCCTAACCAAGGCTGCTCCTTTTGGTTGTCCGTCACCGAAGTTAGTTGAATTCATAGTCAGTGTAGATCTATTCTTAGCAACTCCACAGCACTTGGGCAGCCAAAAAGCGGCCTTTTATACATCCATAGATGAAGCGTTGACGGAAACTCACATTTGCGCGCTATGAGAGCGAGAGAGAGAGAGACTCATTCACGGAGCGTGTCTCCTGAAACGCGGTGTCGGGATTGGAATGCGGTGTCGGTGTTGCAAGCTGCACTATGCAATGCGCAGTGATGGCCATAAGTCCGACACGCGCAAAAAGAAATTATCATCTTGAGTAATAAGATGAAAAGTTCGCGCGCACTTCCGGAAAATGCTTGGCTACGATCGCCCAGCTTCGCCGTTTCAAGCGTTGCGTGGCCGAGTGAAAGGTTAAGCGTTTTTTTTTTCCTTAACACTTTGTAAAATCAAGTGGGATGTTTAGTTTATGTCTCTACTTAGAGAGTTGCAACACATTTGGCCTCATGAATATGTGCTGGAGACTTGAAAACCTTTCACCAAATAAAAAATTTTGCAAAATTTGGTTGCACTAAATTGTGGGTCAGACTGCATGCAGATGCCACTGCAGAAAGAAATCTGTGTATGCAGGACATGATGTAGACAAGGCATGACAAGCCTTTCTTTCTCTTCCTATTCAGGGGTCACCGAGCTGCAGCATGTCCAAGCCTGCTGTCACTCCTGCAGCGTCAGTCACAGGGCCGGCTGGGACCTCTCGCGCCAGGCTCTCATAGGGCACTGCTCAAGGCCCTGGTCATTGCCTGCACAGCCAACAGATTGCCCGAGGCTCCTCAGCTTTGGGACGCTCTCCTGGAGCCCCTCAAAACGCGCTTTGATGTGTTCGAGTCTTGCGTTCAGACACGCTGCCGCTTCACTGAACCCCAGAAGTGAGTGTCTCCTTTTACTGCATCAACTACAGAATAACTCTAAGGGTACAGCCACGCTAGTGGCAAAAATGCGTGTGTCATGCCGCGAGCGGCAAGTTGCCGCGCATCCAGCGCCTTGCCGCGAAGGCCACTGTGGCAAGCGCGTCTCGCCGCGCGGCAGCGCAATTAGATCTCGCACGCTCTCGGAACATGCGAGCAACACCGTGAACAGAAAGGGTATGATCGAACAGCATTCAGAAATCCCTCCATGGAACCGCGAGAGACGATGATCGTCGATTGAAAACCCGGCGCTGTGCGGCAGTGGTCCGGTTGCCATGGCTTCATGACGTCACCCTCATCGCTCTTGATTGGTCTTTCATCTCGTGGCACGCGGCACTTGCCGCAGAATTGGGTCTTGACCCAATCCGCGCGGCACGCCGCAAAACCCTCGATTCCGGCCGCTTTTGCCGCGGGCAGCATGACGCACGCGTTTTTGCCACTAGCGTGGCCATACCCTAAAGGAGATCTGGTGTGACAATTTTTACTTGTCATTCTTTTTTGGGTGTATATGTGTTAAATGAACGTCCAAGCCCTGGTAAACCAGCGAAAAGAATGTTGTTAAGCATGAGACAGCCGTAAGTAATGTACCTTGATACAATAGGGCTATTTTTTTACGTACACTTTGTGCAGGCTCGTGTAGGCTCGTGTAGACGAGTGTAGTGCCGGGCAGAGGCTATGACGTCGTGTGCTGCACTTGGCCCACTGGGCTGTAGCCAATCAGAGCAGAATGTGCTTCGTCTTCTGCATCAGCAGGCAAAAAGCGCCCGACTCTCCACTTCGCCTGACTTCGCACTTATTGGCTGCGTATATGCCCTTGTGTGAAACTGAAAGACTATGTACGAGTTTCCTTTCTTAAGCAAATCTAGACTAACTGTAGCGAAATACATCGCGAATGCGCAGTGCACGAAGACAACTTGCCAATGCGTATAAAATAGCGCGGAGTCTGAAACAGCTTGCCCCATGCGTGAGCAAGATATTTTCATCTTGTTGGCAGATTAGCCCACCTTACTCTATGACACATGGTCCCGCCAGCACTTCATTACCGTCCTTGCAGTGAATGTTCACTATTGTCACTATATCAGCGCCGACAGTCGCAGACAAAATGTCGCCACACGTTTGCAACCGTTTGTAACGCCAGCCTGCTTGTTTGTAGTCTGCTGACTACACTCAACGAAACCGCAGTGTAGAAAGTGTAGTTTTCATGCTACACTGCAGCTATAAAAAATGTCGTTGTGTAGGTGGGCAGAGCTAAACTTTTCTACAGCAAGTAAAAAAAAAAAAAATGGCGCCTTCCTACACTAGCTACACTCGTGTAGCAATTTTGTCTCTTTCATGTTTTAGTGTTCTTCGACATCTATATTACTTTATTAACTGTGCTATTAAATTACCTTCGACTTTGGTGAGTCTACAGCACGAATGTGGGAATAAATCGCAACCCCCGATTTTTATGAAATGATATCAAAACTAATAATTGTGCTTTGCTTAGAAGAGGAGCTTTGATGCATACAGATGGGTGACAAATGAAGCGTATACGAATCAACAAATGAAGTTGTGTATATAAAATGGGAGCCTTTGGCAAATTCCCTTCAGGAATTCTAACTGGACAATTTCCCGGCTATTTGTACCACCGAAAAGGTCTTCAAAAAAATCAAACTTGTTATTAGGGTAACTAAAGAATTGCTAAATTTAGTGACTTTCTTGCTACCTTACCAGTGCTGTGCTTGGCTCATTCGTGTGCATGTGCCTACAGCTGTGGTGTCTTCCCACTTTTAGGAGCGAAGCACTCGACCTCCTGGAGAGCCTGTGCGGTGTCGCCGAAGGCACCACACCCAGCAACCTGTTGACCATTGGGCCCATGCTGCTGCCCCTGCTGGTTCGCCTGTCCTCCATCGTCGCTGTGCTACGTTCCGAGGCTACCCTGATAGCTGCCACCACGCAACTTTTTCGAGCTGCAGCTCGCCGGATGCTGTGCTTTGTGGGGCCGAACGATGCCACACAGCTCTGCCACTGCTGCTTGGAACTTGTGCGCCTCTTTGCCAGCCACAGCGCAGGTACTGGCTTGTCCTCTCACCACAGTGTTCTTTTTGAGAGCTGAACTGCCCAAATTGAATGCAGTTCAAGAAGGCTTGGGAACAGTGCCAAAAGACGACAAGAACAGACAACACAAACATTCGTGCTGTCTGTTCTTGTCCAGTCTTTTCGTGCTGTTTCAAAATACTCTCGTAATGTATTAGTAAGCTCACTTTTCAACCCTTCTGAATACAGTTATTTATCAGTGTAACGACTTTGTCTAGCATACCGCTGTGCCTGATGTTTTCGTTTTTCTCCCAAAGCCTGCATGCATTTGTCTCCATAGCTTTTAGAACATTCATAATGAACATGAATGTAAAGAAGTAAATCTAAAATTTGGATTTTCTTTGCCACTAATATCAGCGTGTATGTTTATGACGAATACAATCAACGACCGATTTTCCGGACATGCCCGATAATTCGGATGCCTTCGCGGCAGTACCACGTACCCCATAGAGTCAATGTATAAAAACGTCTGAAATTTCGGATGCAAGAAACCTTTGCCGTCCTATTTTCCGGACTTTTTGCCATGACCGCAGGTTCGAAACGGCATTAATCATAGCTCCCACCACCGCCATTTTGATTATCTCGCCTCCTCGAACTGGCATTCTCGCAAGCAGATCCGCTGGTAGCCATAGCCCCCACCGTGGCAACGCTAGGCCTAGCTACTTCAACGTTCGCTACCAAGCTTCCTGCTGTTTGGTGCCATGTTTTAGAGGCGAAGCTCCTCTAACTGAGGCTCGGTCCCTCGTGCTGTGAACGCTAGTTCTCATTGTTCCCGCTAGAGGCGCAGCTGTGCTATAATTCAATGGGTGCCCGCTAGATTCCGCGCGGTGCCTGAGCAGCGGCGCGGCACATGCCTGCACTCCCCGGCTCCGCTGCACACTCGGCGCACGCGCTAGTTAGCGAACATCTCCGTGCAGCTACTCATCATGAACACCCCAGAGGCAAAAGCAGTGGCGCGGCAGGCTCGCAACGCAGCAGCAGCTCGGGCTCGCCACCAAGACCCTAAATAATAAACATTGTGTATATAAGAGAGAGAGAGAGAGAGGTTTATTGAAGAAAGGCAGAGAGGTCGGCTTGAGCGTTAGTTTGCTCTGGCCTGCTACTCTACACTGGGGAAGGGGGGAGGGGATAAAAAGAGCGATGAATGATGATGATAAGATTAGGAGGTGCGTATGTACATGTCCATACCGTTGAGGTCATACTATAGCCGTGCATGGAGTCCAGTGGCTTGAAGGAAGGCTATAGTCGCTTCGATGACCACAGCTGCGCTGTTGGCGTCAGGCCAAGGACCTAAGACAATCTCGTCAGACATTGGTCTTTTAGTTACTCGCTGAATAGTTGAAATGAGGGTCTGCCGTTTTCGCGCGTACGCTGGGCATGAGGAAAATATGTGCTCAAGTGTTTCTGGCACTGGGCAGTGATCGCAGTTGGGACCAGTGTCATTGCAGCCAATGATATGTGTATAACGCCTCGTGAGTGCAACACCAAGACGAATCCGGTGTAGCAGATTTGTTATGCTCCTCTTCAGTTTATGAGGCATGCGGAACTTCATTTCTGGGTCCCATTTGTGCAGTCTCTTGTGTCGTCGATCAGGATTGGTCCAGTACTCAAGTGTAGACTTCCGCATAACGCACCGAAGCAGGGCATTCGTGTCTGTTCGTGAGAACGCGATGCTTACTGCTGGCGCATTATTTACAGCTATTTTAGCTTCAGCGTCTGCTTGTTCATTTCCTATCACGCCACAGTGTGCAGGTATCCACTGAAAGATGACGTGGTGGCCGCATTTGGTCGCAATGTCGAGAAGCTCTGCGATTTCTAGAGCTAAAATATAATAAGGGCCTTGTCTCATAACGCACTCAATGGCTTGAAGAGCAGGTTTGGCGTCGCAAAATAAAGTCCATATGCGAGGAGGCTCTCTTGCAAGGAATCGTATTGCCTCGCGGATAGCAACAAGCTCTGCAGCAGTTGAAGTGGACTTGTGGTCTAATTTAAACCGTCGAGCGATGGACATTTGCGGGATGACAAAGGCTGCGGCGGAGGCACATGGGGTAACAGAGCCATCGGTATACACGTGAGAAGTACCACTGTATGCTGTGAAAATGTGCGATGGGTAAGTTGCTTAAGGCCAATGGATGAAACACAGGACTTCCTCGTAATCCCAGGGATTTGAAGTTTAACAAGCGGTGTAGGTAGGACCCACGGAGGTGCACTAGGAATGCATGGGGAAGAGAATCTAAACGGCAGAATGTTCTCATGACGCAATATAGTTCTTGAAGAACTGCAGTTTGGGTGTGTGGCAGGGAGTGCTGATAGGGGATGTTGCCTATGTCGGGTCAACAAGCGTAGGTGCACTCGAAGAGGTTCGCAGAGCATATATACGTTGATGGGACAAGCCCGAGCTTCCGCAATGGTTCCATTCGTTGAGGTGCAGCGTGGTAGGCCCAAGCACGTGCGCAAACCTTGAGCTTGTATGCTCTTTAACGTCCGCACACAGCTGGGTCTCATGTTCGAGAGCACCGGCATGCTGTATCTTATATAGCCTACGAACAGGGCTTGGTACAATTGAAGAAGAGATGATTCCGACGGGCCCCATCTTGCTCCTGCCACCACCCGAAGCACAAGGACAAAACTCTTCAGTTTTGACTTCAATGCAGTGACGTGCCTTGACCAGGATAGTTCACGGTCGATGGTTACACCAAGGAACTTGTGGTGTGTTACGTAAGGTATCGATGTTCCTTTAACGACTATCGGATATTTAGTCATTTGTTTGTGCGTGAAGGCAAGCACTGCACATTTTTCAGTTGAAAGTGTGAGGCCTTGACGTCGTAAGTACGTGGCTGTAATAGTCACTGCACGTTGCAAACGCGCACGCAGTTGCGGACGCGTAGCTCCAGATGCCCATATGCATATGTCGTCGGCATACGCGCTAATCTTTACTGTGTTGGGAAGCTCAGACGCAAGTCCAATCAATGTCACATTGAAGAGAGTCGGACTGAGAACTCCTCCTTGGGGAATTGTGTATATCAGTGTATATACATTCACCCTATAACAACATGTCACGTCTTTATATGATGTGTGGGCGAATGTTTCACGGTTTTACCGTTAAGTGTTGGAGCTTCGCCCCACTCATCAGCATTCATTTCGTGGAGATGGCGTGGATTTTTTTTCATTGAAGCAATTCGTGACTGTTAGCAGTGGCTTGTCGGCGGCGTGCTTGGCGCTCCTTTTACACCAAAAAAGAAGTGAAACGCTTGCTTACATGACATCAAGCACGAGGAGCTACCCCGGTGCACGCAACATGTGGCACTACACGGGTCTCTACACAGAATATATTGAATATTATAAAAATAGAAATTCAATTCGTGAAATAAATTATTTGAATGTTCACTATTCGATTCGGTAATAATCGAGTATTCGCGCACCCATAGAAAAAAAATCACTTGATTCTGTGCGACAGACATTCTATCGATAGAAAAACCTTTCCAGACCTTCGTATACGCACAGTTATCAGTGCTGGCATACTCATACCTGCCAAGTCTCTCGTATTACCCGGGAGACTCTCGGATTTGGGCCATTTCTTCCGGTTATACGGTTGACAGGAAAACCTCCCGGAAATCGCAGTTGTGTCCCATTTCCATCCGCGTCCAGTGCTTTGTCAGCTGACATTCAATCCAATCCAGTTGGAAGTTCATCGCTCAAAACATTGTTAAGAAAGTATTAGGGAAAACCCTATACATGCGCTACAGTTAAACCTGCTTATAACGAACCTCCATATAACGAATTCCTGGATATAACGAAGTTTTTCTATTTCCCGCCGTTACTCCATAGAAGCACATATATTTGAGACCTCTACATAACAAAGTGGCAGTGGGACACCCCCTCGAAATAACAAATTTTCCCCGCTGACAACCTAGAGATTTCGCCCCAAATTTTGTCATTTTTGCACGAGCAGCAACCGGAAGCACCTTTACGCTGCGACGGAATGGGAAGCAGTGGCATCGCGCTTGGCGCACTCGAATTCACGCCAACTGCGAGGCGAGAGCGAGTGCACGCGTGCAGGCGTGCAAGTGTGCGCGAGGCGGGCCTGCGTGCGTGACCTTTCCCCCTCTCTTCATTCAAACCTGATCCCGCCGCGTGCTGCAGCAGGCCTAACCTGCCAAGCTGGCACTCTCCTTTCCCAGTCTACCAATTTAGTTAAACAGCGAATGCTTACAAGTTTATACAGCCAATAAAACCACTACCGTACTTTCCGGTCAATAAGTCGCACCCCCCCTCAAAACGGCAGTTTTTCCGAAAAAAAACAACATAAAAGTCGCACCGGTTTTTAAGGTGCACCTGTTCGTTCGGTAAGTGATTAAAAAAATATATAGTGACATGTCACTCCGTGAACGCGGGTCATGCGCAAGCGTATGTGTGCCATATATTTCCACTCCAGGCACATTTCTGCCGTTGTGGTTGCTGCGATGCTCCGTGTAAAGTCCAAGGGTGATAACATCGTCCCCGCGCGCACTATGCTGTATGTGCGAGTGAAAGCGTCCGACGGTGAGCCAAATCGCGCACAAGGGAGGAAAGCAGGAAGGCAGTGTAGGAGGGAGGGAGAGGGGGGCTTGTACTCTGGTAGCAACTGTGTAGTTTGCGCAGCGGCGCGCGCCGTATCTTGAAAGCGATCTGCAGATGCGACGAATTCGGGGTCGGCCCACTCGCGGTCGGCCTGCCGCCGCTTGCGTTGCTGTTCCGTCCTTCTTGCACAGCGCTCAGGAACTCGATCACGAGAAGAACGTACCCGCCACCTCGATAGCGCGCACAGAACCCGTAGCAATTAAGTTAACCAGCACGCTTCGCGTGGCCATAACATCGAATCCGATTTTGACGACAGTTTTTCCAAAAACAAAAAAAAGCGTACATAAGTCGCACCACTTTAGAAGACCCACCGGCGAAAAATTCATTAAAAAAACGCGTATTATACATCGGAAAGTACGGTACCTTACTTCGTATAGCTGTCTGCTAATTTGCTGTCGCAATCGATGCTTCGCCTTTCGGGCGAAACGGACTTTTTCGTTCATCGCAACTTTAGTGTATGAAAAGTAAATCTTGAGTGATACATAGTTGTATTTCTGTATGAAAGCATGAGGTGCGCGGTACTGTAAAGGATTTTTTTTTCCCTATCTTTTGGTCACGGAAAACGGGTGCGTGTTAGAATTAAGGGCGCGTTAGAATCAAGTAAATACAGTAAGTGTTTCTTTTTCGAATTTTCGTGGTGAACCTGCATATAACGAAATCCTCTTTATAACGAAGTTTTTCGAGAATTTGGCAATTTCGTTATATACAGGTTTAACTGTATTTCGTTAACCGCGGAGCCGCTCCTTATGCTGATGGGGTTGCTGGGTGCCCTAGTGGCCCTAGTCTCATTAAGCTAGCGAGCGAATGCCTCGTTCCATAACTAGCAACACTCAACTCTCCATCATTCTCCTAGGCATCAGCCACTCTGGCATTGCGTAGGCCTACGGTCAGTCATGGCTTTAAAATCAAGGAGCGCTAGTGCAAAAAGTATCTTCAAGTATATTTAATGTAGTGCTCAGCCGAAGTGATGCTGGCTATTTTGTTGATACCACAGAGCAATGCAGAATGCGAGCGGCAATTTAACATCGGGAAAAATACGAGGACGCAGTGCCGCTCGTCTAAGACGCTGCGAAACGTCATCCTCACAAAATGTGAAAGAAATTGAATTTCTTACAATCAAACATTATCCAAAGAATTTTTGAACACCCGCCATGGTTGCTTAGTGGCTTTAGCATTGTGCTGCTAAGCACGACGGCGGCCACATTTGTTGGGGGGCAAAATTCAAAAACGCCCGTGTGCCACCCATTGGGTGCACGTTAAAGAACCCCAGGTGGTCTAAATTAATGTGGAGTTCCCCACTACAGCGTGCCTCATAATCAGATGGTGGTTGTGGGACGTAAGGCCCGAGAATTTAATTCTAAAGAATATTTGAAGGTAAAATTGGCAACAACAAAATGCTTGCAAAAGTGAGACCCTGATGTTGATGTGATCATTTGTATATCTGTAAATAAAATTGTAATGAAGTTCTCCTGGCAGTACTTGAAAATATAGACGTCGGGGGGTGAGGGGGGTGTAACCGACTGCCCCCCCCGACGTATGCATACCTGCCAAGTTTCTTCGAACTTGGCAGGTATGCATACTAATTTGGTGTTTCCTTTCATAAAGTAGAGGATACTACATGTTATGATTCCTAGGTACCTAGGTAAGTTACTGACAGCTAGAGACATTCTTGTTACATAATGTGAGTAGCCTCCTGAGCATGTGCAGCACGGTGTTTGTTGCACAAAATTTGTAAGCATAAAGGTTTCGTGTTAATTTTATGATTTTGGGTATTCGCGCACTCCTAGATGTTTCAGTATGTTTTTATGCCGATCCTGTGCATCGTTGCCATGCATCACTGCATCCAGTAGCTTTGCTCGCTAATTTGGCTTTACTTCCTCGCAGGCCTCTTCACGACAGAGGCAACCGCTGAGGATAGCCACGTTCGTGAATTGGGGGAACTGCTGGAGCTATTGACGGAGCTCCTCTCGAAGGACTTCCTGTACATGGGTGGTCCATCCGCGCAGGCCAGAGGAGCTGCCACCAGCAATTCCACCGACGAAGCTGCAGCACGATTTGATGTGCCAGCCCCTGGCATTGCTGTGGAAGGCTTGCGGCTTCTCATGCCTTTGCTCAATGCTCAGCTGCTGCAGGCGAGTCTATCTCGCATAAATTGATGCGTGACGTTTGCAGGGCCGTAGCCTTCCTTGTGCATTCAGAATAGGAAATTTCTGAAGTAGTACTGGCATATTTTTGACGTCATAGGAACTCTACCGAACATGTAAAAGGATGACACTCAGCAGATATGAAGGTTGGGAAACACTTGAAAGGCAGTTTAATTTGATACAGTTGACTTCGATTAAGTTGACCTGGACGAGACCAATGAAAGTGATTGAATTATATGGAGATGCAGAAAAAACATCAGAACTGACTGCTGAATCTAACATGCCCCCAAATCAAACGCGTGCCCACTTTCCATGTGTCTAAACTAGAAAACAAACTTAGAAATTACATTAAAGCTCCTGGACAAAGTAGAAATGTAACACACACACAGTTTTTTAGCAAGAAAAATACATTTGCACAATAACGGCTGGTATCTTAAAGTCAGCTTCGCTGCAGTACATTGTGTTATGCAGTAAAGCATATGAACGTCGTGAAGGTGGTTTTGGTTTCGTATCCGATTGCACCGTGCAGGCAATTTTCAGCCCAATTTTCATCAAAAAAAGAGAAAAGATGCTCACTAGAATCGTGTCAATACTGTAATCACACTTAGCTATGGTTATTGCTTGAAAATCTTCCTAGGGGCAGGCCGAAAATAGGCGTTTTGAATGGCAGATTTGACGTGTGTTAAACTCATTCACTGTCCTCTAAGCTCTGCTGAGACAGACAGTTCCACTAAAGGGGTCGCTATCTCTAAAGCGGTCAGATGTGTGCATGCTGACTGATCAAGTTCGAATTATGCGGCGAAGACCAATTTTAGGATTGAAATAACAAAAGTTCGGGCCTATAAAAATTCATTGACATCGGCCGGGACCTTTGGTCGGGATCGAATTAACTGAAAAATCTAATTAATCGGAGTCGAATTAATGAAAGTCAGGTGTACTAAAGTTACTTTTGAAATGTGTACTTGGTGTCATCTTTGTCGTGACATCACCACACTCAGAAAAATTTGCTAATTTTGTGTAGCAATAAGGCTAGGTACGGTGATGCTGCTCATGAAAGAAATTAAAGAATTACCAAGAATGCTGCATGCATTTCTCCTGGCTGTGCTTGTGTGTGACAGCTGTAGTGATTGCAGGAGCAGAGCAGGACGTGACATCATGACATTATTGCTTATCCACTACTTGGGTACCAAAACCGAACCCAATTCGTAGAAAGCAGTATTATTAGTAAATTATTTTGGGTGTTCCCGATGCTTGCCATTAGTATACTTTCTAGGGTTTAGAAGGCATTAACCTTCAGTTAATGGAAAAAAAATTACAAGTTGTGGGTAGTGTTGCAGTGCAAATAAGTCTGTCCATGGCCTGCAGCATTGGTTTCCGTCATTCCGCTCTCCCCATTCCATTGCCTCAACTTAGTTAGAACTTATTTAGACGGTGTTGAAGGTGCGGGAACATTTTTACATTGAAGATTCAGGCACCTGTTGACAAGACAAGGTGGCCAATTTGTCCCTGATCACCCACGGTATCGATGCCATTTACAATTTGGCGATGACTTTTCAATTTCTGACCCCAGCACATTGTCCAACTACAGGACACAAAATATTCCAGATAAGAAGTGTGCCCATCAACAAGTTTTCTTTGTCACCACTGGTTGCACCAGGTTATAAAAAGAAAAAAAAAAGAAAGAGTCCTAACTGAAGGTGATTGAAGATCCAGACTCAGAATTACATTTTATTTTGTTCATTTTGGACTTTAAAAACCTGCCACTAAGTTAATACCATCACTGCTTGCTTTTCATGAACTTGGTGCCTCTGGTGTACATAGCACTTAATGTCTATGATTCTCATACCGAATGTTCCGTAGAAATTCTCACTCCTATACGCAGGCTTTAAATGTGGAGAGATGTATTAAGGATCATGAGAAGAAAAGTTAGAAGAATTAAATTGGGTTGGAGTGCATACGGCGGGCATTGCCAAATCCTGACTGGGAGCTTACCACTGTCGTTGAAAAGAAAAGTGTAGAACCATTGCATTCTACTGGTGCTAACATAGGGGGTAGTAGCTTGGAGGTTAACAAAGAAGCTCGAGAACAAGTTAAGGACCACATAAAGAGCGATGTAACGAAAAATGGTAGGCCTAACGATGAGATAGGAAGAAAGCGGTGTGGATCAGAAAGCAAACGGAAATAGCCGATATTCTAGTGGACATTAAGAGGAAAAAATGGAGCTGGGCAGGCCATGTAATGCGTAGGATGGATAACCGGTGGACCATTAGAGTTGCAGAATGGATACCAAGAGAAGGGAAGCGCAGTCGAGGATGGCAGGAAACCAGGTGGGGTGATGAAGTTAGGAAATTTGCAGGCGCAAGTTGGAATCAGCCAGCGTGCGACAGGGGTAATTGGAGATCGCAGGGAGAAGCATTCGTCCTGCATTGGACATAAAATATAAGCTGATGATGGTGATCAATTATGGATAAATGGATAAATCTACTAGGCGGCTGACTCGGTGTCCTCTTTTTATGGCGTGGCTCATTCCACTCTTGCAGTTTCCAACGCTGTGTGTGCAGTACTTCAAGCTGGTAGCTCTGCTCAGTGAGCTACATCCTGACCGAGTGTGCCAGATGCCTGAGGGGTTACTCCAGGCACTACTAGGATCAATTAGAGTTGGACTCACAAGGTTGGTGGCCTTCATTTTCTTGAATTACATAAATATAAATGTGTGTATACCATATTTACTTGTGTAATGCCCATGCTTTCCTGGGGGCATTTTTTACAGGGGGATATTTTACAGGGTGCAGGCCTCACACACGGCAGGCTTATGAAAGTGATCACTGAAGCACCAAACTGCACTCAGTCTGCTATGCTGAATAACGCAACCACTTGCATGCGAGTATGATCACTATTAGTCAGTTGAACTCATTGCTTCTACATGTTAAACGACACCTATCGGTACTCTCCAAAAGCTGGTCATATTCCATGACGTCCTACCTTATAGAGATTCGCTTCGCCTTCAGGCACTTGAAGAGTCTTGGAGCGAAACCAGACACCACTCATTGAAAACCCACGTGCACACTTCTTGCAGTGATGCCCTCTTGATGCACCCGAAAACACGATTCACGACACAATGGCAGGCTCGTGATTTTGCAGGCCATGTATGCGGGTATGTGTATGATGCTGAGTGCAATTTTTTTTCCTGAAATTTTCTCACTCCAAAGGGGGGGTGCGATACTTACACAAGTAAATACGATGCATATAGTTATTTAAATCGGTTTAATTGTTCAAAAGCAATGTGGCGCAACATAGCCCGAAATACTTTTGTGCCATTAAACCCAGTTTAATAAACTATAAATTCATGGACGTGCTAAGTGCCTAGCTTCGACAGAAAATTTGTCTGTATGTAACCTACAAGAACTCTTCGAAGAGGAAAAATTATGGTGGAAATATAGACAAGTGTTTGAGCGACGCCCGAAAATGCATCAATTTCTTGATCAGAGTTCCTACCTATCACTACAGACACAACAGGTTAGGGGGCACTATTTTCCAGCGCGAAAGCATGGAACTCTATTGATTGTATTATGTATTGATTTATTGATTGACAGCACGGAAGGTAAACAAAATACTGCTTGTTCATTGGTCTCGTGGCAAGAGCTAACGCACGTCGAGCTGGTGCGGTATGCTTTAACGGCATTACACCACACATGCCGTCGAACAGATGGGTGAAGATGCCTATCACAATAGGGTTAGCAGCTATATCTGTGAATGCAATGTGCAACGACCCGCAAGGATATTTTCTGGCACTTGAAGAGGAAACTGAGTGCGTGCCAACTTTTTGATGTGACACAGGTAGGTGAGTACTGTGGGGAAGCTGCCGTGGCAAGCACCTATTGCTCGCGATAGGCATGCCTCACGCCTTTTCTTGTTCACATGGGATCTACTGGCTGGAAAACGCATCATACGATTGCAGGCTGACAATGTACTGAATGTTGGTGCCGATAGGTCATGTATTCTGGTAATGTATTAACCAGTAAAAAAAAAAAAAGCATTATTAAGTCATTTCTTGTGTTCTTGATCAAAAATGTTGGCACCGAGAAATTGTACGAAAGAGGATCGGCATCAGTGAGGTTCTGTATATTAGATTAGATTCAATTCTAGCACTATTCGATTTGGTCTCAAAAATTACTATTTGCGCACTTTGGTCATGTCCTGCATTCCTGATGGATCCTTGGAGCAGCCGCTGTCCCTTTGCTGACTGGTGCCCCTTCTCAATGTGCAGCTACTCTTCGGATGTGTCGGGTCTCTGCCTGGATGTGGTGTCGGTGCTAGCGCTGGAGATTCACCGGCAGGGACTCCAGACTGGCCCTGCAGGGCGCGCCATCGAGCCCTTCCTGCAGCTGCTCCTAGAGATGGTGCTACTACAGCCACTTGACGCCGAGCTCACACTTGTAGCTGGCAGTGCGCTGTTCGCTCTCCTCTGCTGCTTCCAGGTAACTATACATTGCATCTGTCTGCCTCAAGGTTGACCGAAGATTTCTGGGATACTTCTCATCTGCAGTAGACTTCAATTTAGTTTGATAACTTATGACTGCCTATGTTAAAACTAGCGCTGTATTGTTTGCAACTGCTGTTCCTCATTTTTACGTAGTGTTGCCATCAGGTGCAGATTCCACACAATGTGGGAATCAGTGTTATGCAAAACATTTTGCAGGCAGCTGGCTGTACAGCCTCGTTGTGCAAAGTTTTACCAATGTGCGCAGATATAATGAGAGCAGTTGTGTGTGCCATGACAAGACAATACGATGGCACGAGGAGTTTTCCCAATCTCGTTTGAGGTAAAAATTAAAGCTAGAGTGCTGAAAAATTTGAAAGTAGAGGCAAATAAAAGGTCATACGAGGTAGTGTAGTAACAACGCATCTTGCGAAATTGTCACTGCTTGTAGAAAGCTAAACCCTGTAACAAGACCTGTAGTGGTCGATGAAAGGAAGGTAATTACCGTATTTATTCGAATATCAGGCGAGGTTTTTTCCCATAATTTTCAGCCTTGAAGTCACCCTCTGCCCGATATGCTAATTTTACCTTTAGGTGTGGCTACACGGCAGCGCAAATTTCGCCTCATAATGTGGCTTTACGGCAGCGCACGCTGTAGTGCCATGAAGCCACACCTAAAGGCAAAATTAGCATATAACCCGCACTCCGCGTGTTGAAGCTTCCTTCCTTCCCTATTTCTTGGTCGCCATTTTGAATTTTGGCTGTGTTAGCAATTCAGTATTTCAGGTGATCCCCACCGAGTCTCGATAATCCATCGGCTACTCTGTATCACCTTATATTGGTGTGCATACTAAAGATTTTTGTCTTGGGTTCCCCCAATTGCACCCTCACTTTATAATCGAATAAATATGGTACTGGAATTTGTGACACCATCTGTTTTAACAACTAATTGTTCACTTGCCTGCTTCAGACAATTGATTCTATTGGACGGGCGACTGACGGGCCAACAGCTGCCAGTCAAAACCAGTGAACTATTCACCCGAGACCCGCAAATGAAGAATTTGCTCAGTGACAATGGTTCTTGGTCACTCCAGCTATGCAAGCAAACTTCTTATGACAAATGCCATATGGCTACCTCTAGAAGCTGTCGTGCATTGTACCAGTTATGGTCACAGTTGCATTGCTGCCTTCCTCTTCAGGAGCTTTTGAAGTATTGGCATTTAGTGCATGTGTGTTCCACAGAAAAATCAAGTAGATCAACACGTATCTTGGCAACACAAGTTGCACTTAGGTCTCAGGAGACTATATTAGTATGTAGTTGTAGTGCCCACTGGCTTCCTTCAGACAATTCCAGTGGTTGACTGTATTAAAGGCTTGGGACATGGCAACAGTTGCACTGACCATCACTGTGGCTTTGATTTTTTTGCAGGAAAGCTTTGCGCAGCTAGCCCAAGCACTCGTGGCAAGCCAGCAGGATGCTGCAGTTGGGCAGCGGCTCGCCCAGTCCTTGGAGACTCTCACTCGAGCTCAACCCTTGACTCCGGAACGGCCCAACCGGCTCCGCTTCAGGGACTCCTTCGAGGCTTTTGTCACAGAAGTTCGGGGATTCTTGTGCGTCAAATGACGCCTCTCAATAGCTTTTCACTGCCCTCTCTTCAATCATCCTTCTGCACCCAACGCTGTTGTCTTCATCCTTGTGACAGAAAAAGTCGCACTCTCATCTGGAACGAGTAAAATGGCTTTATTTCTCTACAACTGTAATCTTCTGCCTCCGAGATGACATTATTTCCCTGTACAGGCAGCACCTTCACTCTCCTTGGGTCACTTTATTGCTCCTAAGTTTGCAAGACAGTTCTAAGTAGCTTGACCTACTTCTTTGGGCTTGTTAAGTACCTGAGAGAGAGAGAGAATAAACATCTTTAATGTGTAAGTGCAGCTTACAGACCTTCTTTCAACCTTCTGAAAGAAGGTTTGAAGTTTTCAATTCCTCTACAAAATAGCATATAAGAATAACATGCAATGCCACTTTGTCTTGCTGCGTACTTACTAAGTTTAAATTTTGTTCTGTGCACAACAAATTTTATTGTCCTTATGACAATTTAGAGGGCTCTGTAGTTAGCGTCAAAGCATGGAGTGTTAGGACTTGACAAGATGTACCACTGTACTGTTGGTTAATGCAATACAAATATAAAAAAATGTAGAGCAAAATCAAAACATTTCTGGTCCAATCCCACATGTTCAATTGTGCCTACTTGGTAATGTGCACTTGACGCTACTGTTGTAAGATGCAAGATACTGTGTTCAGCTTCAAAAAAAGCGGTTTATAACACATTTTATATTTGTCATGACTCGGAAAAGAAAGATTTTACCATTTTTCTCTCATGACTGCTTGTTTCGAAAAAGGGGGTTGCCTGAAGTCAATGTAATACAGTACTACAGCAGTTGTTACAGCCAAGGTTTGGCTTGCATTGGCCAACAACACCTGTCTCTTTGAGCAACAGAAAAACTCTTATAGAGATAATCAGACAATGTGAGGAAAATTAATCTGGTGCCCTTCATAATCCATTGTGGAATTTTGAGACTCAAAACCCCACACTGGTTTTAACAATGCAAGAAGATACTATTCCTATTTATTAAATGACAAATCACACTTCATGAAAAGTGCTGACAATAACTTCACATCTAGGGCTTGCTAATGTCCAGACAGCCATTTATTTACACCTGTGTGAAAAATTTTACGTGGATGGTCTAGCTTGAATGGTGCTGGTGCTTTTTTTCACCTACTGTGTAACTCGATTTTTTTAGAACACCGTACAAGTTTTGTCTAGTCCACCGATTCAGCAACAATGTTGCAAGAACTTGAATATTGAAAACACTATGGAGGAACAGAAGTACTTACTCGTGTTTGATAAGCCGGCATCCTTGAATAATTTGAGCACCCTCGTTTGTAAAATGGCAAGCAAAAAGGAGCATGTTTCTGGGTTGCACTTTGAGTGCAAATCGCATGAACAGCAAGGAGTATATGCACAATGCTGAAAGAAAAGCGAAGGGGGATGCAGAATTCAGCCCCGAAACTTGGTAAAAATTGATCAGCTTTTGTCTCATTCCACATAGGAGATGCTAATTATTTGCATTTGTTGCCGGAGGCCTATGGTTCAAACTAACATTCACTTTAAAAGAGTATTCACAGTTGGCTGAGTGCAGGTATTGACAGTGGTAAAGTTTTTGATTGTGTGCTACTGATGAAGTATGCTTCTAGATTTTTGGTTACAACCAATACATGTTAGTGAACTTGGATTGAGACAGTGTGTTCATAGCAGTATTTAGTTGTTCATTTCAGAAATGCCATGTAGTTAAAACAATGTATTGCACACTGTTCAATGTGTGCGAGCTATCTACAGCAAAAAAAAAAAACGTTTTTCTGATAAACAGCGCTACACCTACATGCCTTGCAATAAGATGAGATAGCAGTATTAAAAAATACAAAGAGAAAGATCCAAGTAAATTTCTTCACATACATACACGTGAAGCTTCTGCTTACATTACCTTTTCTTTTAAAGGTGTGCAAATAATAAAAATTTCAAATGCAAACCGAATAGCAAGGGCTATATTCAATTTGTATTCAAGAATTACTATTCAAGGTTGTTGAACATTCATTCCATTCAAATACTATAAGAGACATCATCTGTTGCTGCAGTATAAAGAGAGAAAGACCAAGTGGAAGCTCTTCCAAATTATTCTGGTGCAGGAGAACCACAGCTGTTGCACAGATAAGCCTGTTCCTGAGCGAATGCACGGAGAAGATCTGTTCTACACGATGGTTTCAAGTCATTAACAAGCATGTCTCGCGTCGGAGAGCTTCAGCATTTGCTGACTCGATTTAGTCAAAGCAAGCTATTTGGCCTCTTTCCCCATGTTAGGATTCATATAAGATGACATGGGGTGCAGCAGTATTAATTACACTTAGCTTCTTCAAGCACTACACTACATTATATATGTGCATCTGGCGACATTGTTCCTTCATTTATTATGGTCAATGTCATGGTGCACCAGGTACCGTCACCTTTCCTCTCGCTTTAATGCTTTTCAATTGACCTGACTTGGAGTTGTTAATGCCATCAGATGTCTCAAATAATGTAAACAAGCTTTTTGTTGCCAAGCGGACTTCGTGGAATCCTTATATTTCATTTTGTTTAAAAATTTGATATTCGGCATTCGTTTCGATTAGAAAATTTTGCTTTTCAAACACCCCTACCCCCTTTCCCCCCGATTTTTATACGCAGCAATCTCACAAGGGACAGTGAAGTTAAATTTCGCGATTTTTTAAAACTCACCAGTAGTCATCTTGCCGCTAATTATGCTTGGGTCCTTCTTGATGTCCGCTATAGCGGCCAGTGGGATTCCCCAGTTAGCAACTACGTGAGTAAAAAGAAACGAAAAACGAAGTCGTAAATGAGCGGCGCCGATACACGCTTACGGATTGAATGAACGATCTGAAACCACTACTTACTTGGTCCCCAGAAGTGCTGCACGCGGATAAGGAAGAAGAAAAGGAAAACGGTAGTTACTCACTTAATGAACTGATCTCTCACGAGCGCCAAAACAGGTAAATGGTTTGAAAACTCACAGTACTACAAGGTCAGAGGAGATGGCACATATCAGGAAACGCGCGCCGCAGCAGACATGAACAAATGAGAAGAAACGAAACGTCTCAGTACTCGATAGTGCACGTTGTTAACAGAGTAACAGAATATACAGCGTACCTGCACAGGTAGTTTCTGAACTCCTTGCTTCCCAACTGCTTTACAAATTGACTGGCGTATCGAGACATTTTTCAATGTCGCAGAATATCGGGCTCGGGGAAGGTTTTATTTGGACCGACAAAGGCCTCTTCAGAGTGGGCGGGACTAGCGATAAAACAGTAAATTAATCTCTTCAGTTCCGTCTGATCATGAGTATCTTGACAGAAATCAGTCCACTGGGAATTACGTCCTTATAGTATATCTCACGGCAAGAACTAGATCCACTAGATCTAATGTGCAGCAGACTACTGCAGCTACTACGAAACTGCGGCGAGCGTAGCTTGAGGCCTATTTCGCATGATTAGGTGAAGCCACAGCCAATTTACAGTCCAACTCGAGCCGAACTTTGGCTTTCGGCTTTGTGTGTGTAAACGCCGCTGCTGCATGGTGATCGGTGCGTCGCTCCTGCCTCGTTCACTTCGCTTCGCTGTGCTTTGTAGGGGGTTGAGGAAACAATTATTATCGTAAGCAGCTACCCACCCTGACGTCGAACTGGGGAAGTCGCGCAAAAACGCTGCCGATATGACAGCTGTCCAAGGGGTCCTCTCTGCCGCCGAACGCTCTGTGCGTTCGGTGTTCGGTGAGCTCGCTTTGCTCTGACATTACGCTCTGCGTGATTCTTGATCACTGTTGAAAGTTCTTGCTTTTGTTTATTTTTTGTGTCATTTCCTAAAGAACTGCTTCTTTGCTCGCATTGCAGTGGGGAACATTCCTTATGAAGCTACAGAAGAACAGCTAAAAGACATTTTTTCCGAAGTAGGACCAGTGGTCAGCTTTAGGTAAGCATTACGCTGAAACTACTTGTGTGGTCCCTTGTGCAGTCCGTATCCTTCTCTGTGCGTCGACATCGTCTCTGTTTCCTGCACGAAGCAAGCATGTCTTCTGCTTTG
Organism: Dermacentor silvarum; assembly: GCF_013339745.2. NCBI lineage: Eukaryota > Metazoa > Arthropoda > Arachnida > Ixodida > Ixodidae > Dermacentor > Dermacentor silvarum. Next base: position 25,970,305 of record NC_051161.1, on the reverse strand, counting down.
CACAGTGGAGTTGTGGTGTGAACCCAGTACATTGTTTAACGCAGGCTCGTGTATGATCGTGAGACAGGAAAGCCCAAAGGTTATGGATTCTGCGAATACAAGGATCAAGAGACCGCGCTCAGCGCTATGCGAAATTTGAATGCTTTCGATCTCAACGGACGTCCCTTGCGCGTTGACAACGCTGCCAGCGAGAAGAGTAAAGAAGAACTCAAGAGTAAGCGAACTTTTCGTGCCTGACGGAGTAACGTGGCTGTAGTTGTGTGGCCCATTTTGTTGCCTAACAATCACTCCTTGCGTGTACCTTACGACCACACGATTTTCTGCTTTCAGATTTACAGGCGTCATTGGGTGGCCCTCCAGTCGAAGTGAGTATTGAAAACAGGGTGCAGTAAATCATTGTCGTTTGGAATGATTTTCTGGAGTACAGGAGTTGAATATCGAGACCTTCCATTTCATTAGCCAAGCTAATATACCGCTAAAACGCTGAACTAGTATTGCTGCCGTAAATGCTTGATTAACACTGGGATTTTTTACGTACCCTTTTAGGAAGAGCCCACAGGAGCGCCTACTACAGCGTTATTTCTACAGCGGTGAACTAGCCGTGGTTATCAAGTACTTGATAATACTGGGATTTATCTTGTCGCTTTCCAAGGAAATTAGACGCAACAGTGTATCGCCATATACACTGGACTGTTGCAGGTGTGCACCAGTAAGCAGAAATATGCTAGCCTGTGCAAACTTTTTGGCTTTGTTACGTGGGTTTACAAATATGCACTTCTGCAACTCCTGCTTACAAACTGGGAGTCCTGGAAAGCAAACTGTTTTACTGAACTCATTCGAACAGAGGGCATTTATTTCCTCTGCCCCTGTCTTGTACTGATTTGGGCTCATTTATGCATTCTCCCAGAGTCCATATGGCCCGGAAGTGGAACCAGAACGTGCACCCGAAGCTATTTCCAAAGCAGTGGCAAGTTTGCCACCTGAACAGATGTTTGAGCTGATGAAGCAGATGAAGGTACGTTTTTTTTTCTGTACTAACAAGTGTAACTGTGACTTCATATGTGGCTCATTAATAGTGTAGAGTGAATGCCTTGGTTGTGGTTTGTCAGTGTGTGGGCTGCTGCTGAATGTTAGTGCGATGATTTTGTGAGATAGGGTATTCTGAAAAGCTCACAATGCAGCTGATGTCTTGTAGCTGCTGCTACTCAGATGCTGGCCGATTTTGCTGGACAGAGCAAGTGTCCATGGCAAACCTTGTTCATCAGGAAAACAGCGTTAAGTACAATAAAATATCTGCTTACTGTAAATGAAGACACTAGCTCTAATTGAATTTATATGCATTGGAAACAAGCCCTCACATAGTAAACAACCAAAACTGAAGAATTCCCTGTAGCGGTATGTAGTATATACAGGTAGGCTTAGCAGAGCTGTTACATTTCAGAAGTTTGCACCTCCACAGCATAAGCTGGGCTGAAATCCTGAGACCTACTCTTACCTTCAAGAGTAGGCCTCAGTCTGTCTTACCTTATTCTTGTGGGCAGCGTGGTGTGTTTCATGACCTGTCCTTCGTGCTACAGTACATCATGCTAAGCCTACATGCAAACTTGAGACAGGAGGGCTGCCTGTGCAAGCAAAGCAGAAGACAGAAAAATGTACAAGAAGCGGTACTAGACCAGCTAGTGCCTTGTGTGCACTTTACTTATCCATGTTTTTAAGGGGGCAAATCTGTGACCTCGTGACCTGTCTTTCAGGCTGTGGCACATCGTGTTCAGTCAATTAACTAGCCTAACTTCCTGTTCTGCTAGAGGTGTCTGCTTGGTTATTGTCCCGTCATGTCATTCATTCCTCTATTGTAAACAATATCTCTTGTTCTTTGCCTGTGCAGCTGTGCATTCAGAACAACCCCGGAGAGGCTCGGAACATGCTCCTCCAGAACCCGCAGCTGGCATATGCGCTGCTTCAGGCGCAAGTCATCATGAAGATTGTGGACCCCCAGGTGGCCCTCAGCATCCTGCACCGCCAGAACCCCAACCTCACCCCACTGGGCACGGGTGCCCAGCAGCCCCTAGGAGGCACCCAGCCGGCCGTGGTGGCTGCGGCTGGCCCCATGGTCAGTGGGGCTGGGCCCATGGTGGCTGGGGCTGGGCCCATGGTGGGCGGAGCCGGGCCCATGGTTGGAGCAGCCGGGCCTATGGTAGGTGCAGCTGGGCCATTGGCGGGAGCTGCCGGTGGGCCCCAGCCCTTAGCACCACAGCCTCCGCTGGGACCGCAGGGAATGCAAGGGCTAGGTCCCCAGCCAATGGGACAGCCCATGGGGCAGCAGCCTGGAGTGAGTGGCTTTATCATCAGACCAGTGACATTCGGGCAATTACTGTGGGAAACCATCTTTCTGTTCACCATGGTTTTCACTGCACCATGAAGAAGAGTGCAGAGCACTATGAGAGATGTACACACAGCGGGCACACACATTATTAGTTGCGTCAAGGGGTACTAAAGAGAATATAAAGGTTTATTGTTAGTTACGCATCAGCAATAGCAAAATGGCTTCTCATACTGTCCGAGGGAGCATTATAAGCCAGGAGAGATGAAATAACGATCCATCCTGAAGTTCCTGCACCAATTCGCCATGCCGTCTTAGATTTTCACAGTGTCTGGATGGGTCTAGTTTATGTCTTATTGATAAAGAAGGACAACGTTGCACTCCGAAGGAACAGAAAGCTCAACGTAGCAACTTTCAAGAACGTTCTCTGCGTCAAAATGGGCCAAATATGAGAAAATACATTGAGATCTGTGACGTCGCACTGACCGGGACTGACATCGTGAAATTGAAAAAAAAAGAAAAGCTTGGCCTTTATTTTCTCTAGCAATAATCAGCGTTATCACACTGCGTGAATGAAGATAGTCTTGAAAGAATACCTGGCCACTCTAAACCGATTTGGTGTTGCCCTTTTAGTGTCCCTTTATTGCACTAGAGCACTACTTCTATAACTTCTAGCGGGCAGAAAGAGAGACTCATTGTTCAGGAATAGCTGAGCAGTCATCCTAATCAGTATGTTCTATCCAGCAACACAGCAAGGGTCTTGCCAACCTAAGCATGTGTTAACATGTGTTTAGCTTAGTGCATTGAGCTGATCAGCATGAAGTCTTCATGCTTGCTCACCTTAGAAAAATCAGGCTACACTCCGAGACAGTTAAGATGAACCTTTTGACTGGGCACTTTAAACATATATAAAGAGCATTAATGCACCCCTTTAGTTCACTGAAGCTAATATCTTTATACTGTGAGAGAAATTTTCAACATGAATGGCAACTTGCATGCCTGAATTCTTAGCTTACACCACCAACTACACAATTTTCACAACCTGCATAATACAGTCAAGCATCGTTTTATAAAGTTACATCTGATACAAAAATACCTCTTTTTATGCCCAATGTTCATTACGTAACCATACATGCTGATACAATACCAGGAAAATGACGATTATGATACTCTCATGCGAATTTTGAGTGCAGCTGTTTAGGTGTTTTCAATTCGCAATATATTGTGGTGCATTTCATTCCGTATGGCAGGGTTCACTCGGCGGCAGCGCTGAGCCTCTGCTCGGGCAGCTCGTAAAGCAAGCAGCGGCAAACGAAGCATTTGCACAGGTTGCATCGCTCATTGTTCAGAAAAAAAGCGTGAACACGGGAACGCATGGCTCGCGCAGAGCACATTCTCTAGCGGCGGCGCACGTGTGCTGTGGGCCCAAAGCCCATGCCAGCGCTTTGTTTTTATATATGGTATTGGTGGACACAATCGCTGCCGTGAAGCATGTCTCATGCAGCACTCCGCTTTCCTCCTCACCCTTTTGCCATACTCTCCTCCTCTGCTGTCTTCCTCGTGCTTCTGCTGTACCCTCCTTCTCCGCTTTCTTCCTAGCACTCTCTTCACTACGCTCTGCGTTCACTCTTTCATCCTTAGCTGTGCTCGTTCACTCGGTTACGCCGAGGAATGCCTACGCTCAACGCAGAGACGGTGCTTAAGATCTGCATTCTAAAAAATTGCTATAGAGTCTGTGATATAAATGCAAGCGTGTTGCCTTTGACAAGCCAGTAAAAGGTCTCCTGTCAGTTTGAATGGCCGTCAGTGGCTTGCTGTTGTGGACACATGACTTGTCAACAATTCCAAGTTAAGAATGTGCAGTGCACCCTCACTAATATGCAACCGGTGTCAGCCACACAGGGTCGGTATCTCGGCTTACCAGGTATAAACCAGCAAAGCCAAATCGTTGACCAAGACGCCATTTCAAGTTGCTCTTGCTTGTTCAATAATTTGTTATGTCTGTGTTCATTATATTGAAGTTTAACTGTACCCTTGCATTGAAGTGTCGGTGCTTGAGGGCCTTTTCCTTAATCAGGTTTTTCTGTTGCACTTGCCTTGACTCTCTGCAGGGATTGGGTCCCATGGGAGGGCCAGCTGGAGGTCCAGGCTTTCCTGCCGACTCGCCCTTTTCGGACGTGGGATTTAGTGGTATGCTCATGCTGTGAACAGTGGAATTGGTTGTTTTGGAAGGCAGTTGATAAGCATAGTTTGAAGCAAGCTCCACTTAGTGGTGGAATCGGTAGAACAGGGTGCTGTGTACCCAGTCCGGGCGGGTGGTGTGACAGTCTTCCTTTCCCTTTCATGAACTTTCCTCCACCTTGTGGGCTTCACAGACCTTATTTGCCCTGTTCAGTGGCCCTTTGCTTCGAGTTGTAAATTAGTTTGGCTTCGCTCTGCAACCTGCTTTACTTCCAGACAACTTTCTGTGCCAGTGAAGGGATAGCTACAGGGGCGGAGCTTCCACACATGCTTTGCAGTGCTAGAGTGTTGCTGCGGCAGAGTTCACAGCGCTCTTGGTTTTTTGGAAGAGACGTTGAACAAGCGCAGCTACCACGTGCGACGGTTTTGCATTTCCAAACGCGGAAGATAAAAGCAGAAATATAATTCAGATTTTAATTATCTCTGGTGTGCTTTGTCTTATTTTGCTCATATAAATAAGATGTTTGTTTTATCTTCCCCAGGTTGAACTGACGCAGATAAGAATCTGGGACCTTTTTCAGGAGCTCTCTTACTTGTGTAAACTCTGCCTCTGTAGCTTTCCCTTCATTGCTACAGAAAGTTGTCCCCGAGTATAGGCTCCTTGTGAGCTCATATAGTAGAGCGTTGGTCCCTGCAAGGCGTTGGTCCCTGATTCGAAACCTGAACCAGGAGTAATTTTTCTTCATCTGCGAAGCTTTACTTTTGAGAAATCCGTGTAGATTTCATTTGTAGCTTGGTGCTGCAGTTAGGTGGCTGACAATTTTTCCCTTCACATGTACTAGTTTGTCCATATCCACATTTGCAGTGTACTAATAGCCATATGCATGTTTATTGAACAAAACTATGCTTCTATCATATGGAGCAGCGAGTTGTTGCATCTTCATCCTTGGTGACTTGTTTTTGGTTCTTCTGATCAAACCCACTAAGTTCAAGAAAGGCATTTGAGGGGACTTGTTGGTTGCTGTTTATTTTCTTTTACGATACAGAACTTATGTAGTAGAAACTTGGAGGTAAACAAAAGGAGCTTGAGAAGAAGCTAAGGGCCACACAACAAACAATGAAACGGAACACGACAGGTGTAATGCTAAGCGACAGAAAGACAGCGGTGTGGATTAAAAAGCAAACAGGGATAGCCAGTATTCTACTAGTTGAGGTAAGAGGAAGAAGTGAAGTTGGGCAGGCTTTTAATGGGCATGTTAATTGTGTGTGTGTGTGTGTGTGTGTGAGAGAGCCTTATCTTTCATGTGCCGTTTTGTTTTCAGCACCAGCAAGAGCATCGTTGCTTGGGGAGCGACCTACGGGGCCTGAGCCAATCAGAAGCAATCCCTTTGATCCTCGTGGTGGGTGTTATTGCGTGGCTTGCATGTAGAATCTAACCCTTTAGTTTGGGCGTTGTTCCTGTGCTGTCTTTATCAAGATTATACAGACAACTGTGCAAACAACCAGTCCTGTTGTTAGTGTCGTAAGGGTTCTGTGGCAGTCTTGGTATTTCGAACCTCTGGAAGATGTTGGTGTAGTTATAATTGAAATACTGATGATAGGAGTTCCACCCTGGCTGCAGGACTTGACTTCAGTCACATGCAGGGTAGGCTGTGCACTCTTGGCAAAGGCTGTGCATCTAATTTATTTAACTAATAAAAACTTGCAAGAAGATGAAGAAATGAACCAGATAGTCTTGATGCATGCTAGTGAACGGTTCAGAAAACACTGACTGTATGAAAAGAGTGGACAGATAGATGCACACTTCCAACTGAAAATTTTACAAAATTCTAGAGTAAACAACCTCCATGACGAGTGTAAATTTAAAAGAAAAACTAGTTTTCCTTCATTAAACTTTCAATTCAATATGTGCATTTGCATGTCCATCCTTTCGTTTGTCCTGCGTCTTTTTCGCCATTCACAGGTAAAAACTTGCAAGCCTGCAAGTTGCAAGTTCCAAGCTTCACTGATATGTGCCATCACTTTACTAACGTTTAGGAACATTTGTTATCACAGATGCATGAGCTACATATTTGTATGTTGTCATTAACCCTTGTGGATTCTGTACGCCAGCAGCCTGTGCAAACAACACATGCAGTGCAGCAGAGCAGGTAATGACTGTGTGTCATTCCTCTCCCTCTGTGCAGTGATGGGCCCTCTAGGTGGAGGTCCCGGCAGGGGTGGACCCGACCCTCGCCTGGACCCTCGGGGTGACCGCGACCTGCGTACCATGCCCCCCATGGGTGACCGTGACATGCGCCAGCAGCCACCCCTCGAAGACCAGGACCTGCGCACAGACCCCCGCTTTCGGCCTGGTGCAGCATTTGACCCCCGCAGCCGACCCTTTGGCGCTGGCGGGGGCCCCAGGGATGACCCCCGTATGGCAGGCGCTGGGGCCGGAGGGCGCCCGGGGCCCCCTGCCGCGGCCGCGAACCCAGTCATCTCTGCGCAAGACCAAGAGAAAGCAGCACTCATCATGCAGGTGAGTCGGCGCTGCCATGAATAGCCGCTTCAGGTGCTGTATGCACTATTCTATTCTCACATAATGAAACATGTCAATTTAGGCCTAACTAATACAGTCAAATCCCCTTACAACGAATACAGCTACAACGAAATTTCCGCCACAACAAAGATTTTCCGATTCCCCGTCAGCTGCCCATAGAAAGTAATGCAAAAAAAAGTCCCTTCATAACGAAGGCGTTTTATTCGGTATTTCCGCTTCAGCAAATTTTTGCAGAATGAAACTGGGACTGAATTGAAATTGGAACTGCTGAGTAGTCAAATTAGAGGGCCTTCCAAAGTTGTGACAATTGTATGTCCGCTTGAACGAGGTTTTCGCGAACGAAATCAAATTCAAAGTACCGATTTAAGCTACTGCAGTCCATAGCTACGCGTGGTCGTCACGCGCCTGCGCAAGACTGCGGGGGATCACCGCAATCGCTGCCGTTTTCTCTGGTCTGTATCCGATCGAAATGGCTTCGCCAATGAAGAAGCGTAAATTTCTCTCTCTCGAGGAGAAGGCACATGTGATCACCGAGGCAGAAAGTGGAAGAAAAAAATCTCGCAGTTTCGCCCGAAAGGTGAAGCATCGATTGCGATAGCTGATTAGTAGACAGCTACACAAACTAAGGATAGTTGTTTTATTGGCCGTATAAACTTGTAAACATTCGCTAACTACATTATTGAGCACGGTGTCGACATGCTGGAGTGAGAAGGCGTGGCAATAGCAGCGAGTGAATTTACCCGCTTGCCGTCTCTAGCTTCACCGCGAACTAAACGTCGAAAGCACAGCGCACACAATTCTACCAGCACTAGTTGCCCTTTGCCCACATCGCAGATTGCTTTGAAGATGAGGCCTGCGCGGGCGCTCACTTTGTGCACGTCGCAGATAGCTTTCAAGATAGCGCTCGAGCGGCCCATCGGGCGTGTTCCAACGTTGCTGGTGCGTGAATAGCTTCTTTCCTATTTCTTGCCCGCCGCACCGGTCACGCATCTCAGCATTCCTCGCGGGGGGGAAACTACAACTAAATCGACTTCAGTCCTGTTACAGTCCCATGTCCAGGGCAGTTATCAACAAGGAAAAGTACTTTCCTCTCTTGCCTGTGAAAATCGCGCACCCTTGGTGTGCAGCCATTTGCTAAAGAGGGCTTGCTTCATCCACACTTTTGAGTTCGACTCGTAAGTCATGGGCATATTACGAACTAAGCCGCGAAAACACAGCGCACGGCGAACTGTGCCCCCATCGCAGATGACTTTCAAGATACACTTGTACTGATCACTTGTAAAAAATCCTGCATGCCTAAAGCAATTTGCTACAGTATTAGCAGTCAGCTGCGACCAGGCATCGGCAATAAGGTGAATAGAGCCAAGAATGTCCACCTTGTACAGTGCAGTCCACTTATAACAATATCAAGAAATACAAAAAATCCCATCGTTATAACCGATCATCGCTATATCTGCACTGCCATAAAAAAAAAAAAAAAAAACTGCCGAATACACGCTAGTAGTCCTGAAACTAAATTTGCCACTTGCGTTAAGATGTTAAGCTATCGACGTTGTAGAAAGTAGGCTGTGAAGAATAAAATATTTATTTATACCTCTAAATAGCACCTCAATCGTTCGGCACGCTGAAATAGAAATCTGCACTTGCTTTCAGCAGAAGTTTCGGATTCACAACGCCGTGTGCATCGCGTCCAGGTGCTGCGCGAACACTGGTGGCTATAATTTAGCGTGCATTGAATCAATGGGCGACTCGATCGACGGCATTGCACTTTGGTTGAACATCATGTCAGTGTCAAAGATGGGCCATTGTCAATATCGTCCTCACTGCTGCTGCTGTCGTTGCCTTCGTCACAAAACGCCGCTGTCTGTCGCAACAACGACCGCCCCGTTGGAGATCTCTTCGCAGAATGAGGCAGCACTATCTGCACTCAGAAACTCCACCATCGAAGCACCACCTATTTCATCGTGTCGGAATCGACATGCTCCCAGAGATCGGTAATGTCAGCAGCTTCCACTGTGTTGGTTTCGCCCAGGGGGGTTTCGCCCTGGCACACACAGAGTGATTTTTCCATTGATCGGCATGGCCACTGCTTCTAACCTTCATGATGGTGGCACTCCCGGTTTTCATAATCATCGATATCATCGACTGCGTGAGCTCATACTTCTTAGAGTCTCGCAAAATTTGCAGTTTCGTCTGGAGAGGCGCAGCTTTGCTCTTTGTCGGCGCATTTCCCGCTGCGCTTCTGCGCTCGCTGAGAGAGAGACAGCTTATGTTTTTTTTTTTTTTTTGCTCACCTCCTCTTCTACGGATGCTCGCACGACCGCCGGCGACGCGAAGCAGCTGGCGCCATCTTGTGCACGCTGCGCCAACTTGCGATGCTCTCCGTGGCTTTTCCCACTTTCCCACCACGTTTATCTCTCTCTCCTGCAATGGTGCAGAAAACGAGGCCGTTTCTCTCCTTAAACCTTGTCAGCCAGCCCTCGCTGCACAAGAAGTCTGTTATCCTGAGTTCAAGGACAAACTCTTCTGCCTTGGCACGGATTAGTGGTCCGTTGATGGGAATGTTCTGGCTCTGGACTCTCCTAAGCCACAACACGAGGCACTTCTCCTGTCCTTCCTGGTCGCCTTGTCGCAGACACTTCTTCTCGGGCCCGAATCGCGAACTTTCGAAGGAGCCCCATAGCTTCTCCTTTTCGTGCAGGATCCTCGTTAAGTTGCTTTTTGGGACGCCGTGCTTCGTCTCGAGCGCTAACTTCGTGTAAGAGCCGCTTTCGAAGTCGGGAATGATGTCCATCTTCTTTTCTAACGTAAGCGCATGGTGTGCACGCTTCTGTGCCGCCATTGAAAAAACAGAGGCTAGGCCTCGACTTCGTGAGCGCTTACGAGCCACCGACGTTAGACGATGCCAACACTGACTGGGGCTGACTACCAACGAGATGAGGCTTACGAGGCTAAAAACAAAAACGAAGCAGCCGGAACCGGAAAAAATTTATGCTCATGGCAATGGGTCTGACAAGGAGTTTCATTTTCAGTTCCGTTTACACGGTGACGCGGAAATTTTAGTTCCGATTACCGAAAGTTTTCTTTACTTTATCTGAATACAAAACCAACCAAATTACAGGCGACTGTTCCGTTTAAGCAATTTCGATTTATCAAAATTCTACTGTAGTGTGGTACCGCTTATAGTGCAGATATTCGCGACTCCGGTGACTTACGTTATGAGCAGTCTACAGTCGCAAGTTGAGGACTTGGAGGGAGAATGATGATCCTGCTTTCACCATCATATTGCCTGTTTTGTGACTATTGTATAGTTCTATATTACAGAAGATCGACAAGTTGAAGTTTCCCGTTGGCTTCCGTCATCACACTTATTGGGTGTTCTACATTAAAATTTCTGTTGCATTTCATTCTGTGAGTGTAGTACAACTGCTTGAAACCTCATGAAGCCAACAGACCATAAAGCAAGGGAAAGCACAGTAGCCGCTCCCACCTGTGACGAGTTTTACTTAACCCACTTACAGTAAAAGCTCGATGATACGAATCTCACGGGGTCACGAAAAATATTCGTATTAGCCGAAATTCGTATCATCGAAACACAATTAAAACTACTGTCGAATCTCGATAATTCGAACTCGAAGGGGCCCGAAAATTTGTTCGAATTAAAAGGACGTACTATTTTTGAAGTATTCGGGCACCATAGCATGATGCACGAACGGTGCGAGTCGTGAAATATCGCGGCGCGCAAGGGCATGGCAAGCGTGGGCCACGAAACTGCCCACGCCGGCTAACGGTCGCTTCCCGATAACGACAGAAAACGAAGCTTCAGGGAGCGAGCGAGCGGCGCCGGCACACGGGTGCGCGCGGAGACCGTCGAAGGTGAGGGAGGAGGGCGGCAGGGAAGCGGATTTGGCCGCGTCAACTCCGCCGCTTCGGTGGCTCCCCTCGCCCTCCCTCTCAACTCCCTCGTAGCTCTCTCACCTTCGACTCCGTGCGCACATCTCCGTGCGCGCCCGCCGCCGTGCTGGCACCAGCTTATTTTAGCCGCCCCCTGAAGTTTCGTTTTCTGCCGTTATCGGGAAGCGAGCGTGTGCGGGCGTGGGCAGTTTCGTTGGCCCGACTGTGCCTCTGCCGCTGCTTCCCTCTGCGCTGCTGCCGCAGCGTTCAAGGTCAACATGTGACTAGAAAGTAGAGGAGAAGGGTTCACTGCCATTTTATCCGCGTGGCTGAGACGTCGGCACTAGTGTGTGCTAGAATACGGTTGTCTAGAACACTCTAGTCGGCACGTACACGCTTGTTCTGGCGCGATGCAGAAACGGCGACCTTGTAATTCGAGAGAGAAGGAAATTTCCGCCGCGGGTTCTTTTTTTTTTTTCCCGTTCCTTCGCGCGCGGCATTGAGGGGTCTCTCCTGAGCTTTTGCTCTATGGCGGTGTCGGAGCAATGCCGGTCGGAGGCGTCGCCGCGTGATTTGGCGCGCTGCTAAGAGTATTGTCGGTGCGCGGTATGTTCGAAATAAGCGTGTTCGAATTCGCTTGCTTCGCGTTGGCGTTGAACGAAAGCACGTTTTTCATGATAGTCCCGCTGTGCAACAATTGTGCTCAGTGTTGACGTTGCGAGGCCTAGCTCCTTAGCCAACTCCGTCCGTTTCCTCTTGGGATCCTCATCGACCTTTCGAAGAATGTCTAATTTCTCTTTAAAGGAGAGTGCTTTCCGCTTGTGAGACAGCTCGCTGCGACTAGGCAAAATGGCGCAAACACGAAGAACGCGGCCCGAAGCGCAGAAGCCACTCCATCTGACAGCTCGCAGAAAAGGAGGAAAAGTACAAAAGCACCAAAAGTGCCACCGCTTCAAACTCTTCGCACCCAGTCGCAGAGTCTGCGCTGTCCGGCGCCGGGCCTCCGCACCAAAAGAGAAGGAGAGAAAGCGCGTGACTGCGCGCTGCTCTCTTTCGCGGCCGTCGGTGGGGTGGCGTTTATTCGTATCAACCGACGCAGGCTGAAAATTGATTCGTAACAACCGTTCTCTAGCCGTTACAAAGTAATGGGGCTCGGCTGGGACCACAGAAAAATTCGTATCATCCGGAAATTCGTATTAGCCGTGATCGTATCATCGAGCTTTTACTGTATAACAACATTCAAGTTCCAAGAAAGTTCCAAGAATGTTATAACCAGGTGGCACAAAAAACGCAAATGGGACAAACATTCAAACGTTTTAATTAGACAGAAAGGAGTGCAGTGGAATCTCGTTGATACGATTCTGCATAATACTTTTTTCAGGATAATATGTTTTTTGTTCTTTTACCGGCCAATGTTTTACAGGAGCAATGTATTTCAGATGATATGTTTTATTTTCCGGTTCCCATGAAGATCGTATCTAGATTCCACTGTACTTGGATGTAACAGTGAGCAGCTGCTGCACTGTGAACTTTTGTGTGTGTTCTATGGTAAAATAAACTGCTTACTACAATGTTCCCATGCCACATTATTGGCTATAACAATTAAATCTGGCTACTGGGTGTCTGTGCCAAAAAGAAAAGGACCGCGAAGTCCAGGAAAAGAACAAAAGCCGCGATCCCAGCTGCCTTTATGCCGCACGGCACGTCTTTGTCGCCCCTCCAATATCGACAAGATGGCAGAAGGGAGAGGGGAGTGTGAGGCCGGTGATGCAATAGGCGGGTGTAGCGAAGCAGCTTGGGGCTTCTTTTTCTTTTCTTTTTCTTCCAAGGCAATGCGACAAGGCGTGTTGTGCAGGGTGCGCAGTGCAGTCGTAATGTTTTGTCTGCCCAATGTGCGCCGTCCACATAAGTTTAAGAGGTTCCGAACCTCATATGGTTAGTTTCTAAGGCATAAACACACACTGCTTTGCGTAGGCACAACAGACGCGTGTGAGCAGTGTTTCAACAGCGCTTACTGTGCTGCATCCTTTGCTGCACTGCTTCTTTGCACCTGCAAGTCTGCACCAGGCTGGCACCGTTAGGGAGATTACACGAAAATCGTGAACCAGCGCTGCACCATTGCTGCACTGCTGAAACGAATGGCAGGGTGCAGTGAATTGAACAGACCTTTAGGTGCATATTAAACCTCACTTCTCTGGGGTCCTCCACTACGCTGTCCCTCATAGCCCATTGTGCAGCTGACAATTTATTATTTAGTATGCACTGTCACCATCTAGCCCAGACCATTGCTTCATTGCCAGTAATCCAGTGCTGCGTGTTTGTGCCATGGGTTATTGCCATGTCATTATAAGTGAGTAAGAGGATTTCATTCGTGTTTCGTAACGTAAACCTTTAATTGGAGTATGCAGAACATAATTGCCTGTAAAGTAAACGAACAGGGCCTTAACAAAACAATTTTGCAAGTTATCGAATTTATTAAACATATATTTCTTGTGTCTCGATTAAGTATCAAAACTCTCACAGCTCCGGGACATTATATTGTTTTGTCTGGCCTTTGTGGCATTTGGCTTGGCTAAAAGCTCACCATTACTTAAGCACTCCAAGTGCATTGCTGCCAAAAGACTGCTCTGCGTGTTTGGAAACACCAAATTTCCATCTTGATTAGATATAACAACTGTTATACTATTGCCCTGAACAGAATAAGGGCCGCATGTTTTGGTTTAAGCGAAAAATAAAAGCAAATGGTCAGGATTATTTCGCTACTATAGGTGCGTATGCAAGAAAAATTTGTTGCATCAGGGGCTGGCATTGTAGCTATGAGACACGAAGAGTCATTGGTCTGGCCTCTGAGGTGTTAGGTTGGGGCAATAAACGCAGAAAGACAGCAGTGCTCCAGTGCCATAGGTGCATCACAGACAGAGTTGGTGATGGCTTTTCTCTCTCTCTTCGTGGGAGCAGGTGCTGCAGCTTTCGGACCAGCAGATTGCGTTGTTGCCTCCGGACCAGCGGCAGAGCATCATGGTGCTCAAGGAGCAGATTGCCCGCAGCACCCAGCAGCAGTGAGGCCACTAACCCTAATAAACATCCTTGCTCGCCTGTGCCCAGTAATTCTCGCTCTGCATCTCGTTGAGCCGCGACACGGTCCGATCGAAGGCGAACATCTCCTCTTCGCCGCTGAAGATGCTCACATTCTGCAACACGAGTGAATACACACAGTTCAGCATCACTTGGCATTGACGAATATGGTACTTCATATCAAGACTAATCTGCAGGGTCTACAGATCTGTACTGCTTTTATGGGAAACTGAACAAGAGTATTGCGAACTGTTGAATATGACGATTTACAGAAGGCGTCACGGTGTGCCACTTGTTATATGCAAGTACAGTCGTGGTGTCACAGTGACACATGTGCGAATTATGTAGTGCATTGCATTCACTGTGAGAATGACCTCAGTTGACGTGGCTGTAGATGTGCTTGAGACTGCAATTATTCTTCTGGCATTAAATGTTATTGTTTCAGTTATAACAATTTTAAGCACTATGACTGAGTGCTCATTGTTTCAAACCAGCACAGTTACACTGAAATTTTTTAAACTCTTGGATGGGTAGCACTTGTATGCCACAGACCGGCTGCAGCATTGATAATTGCTTCAAATGTTACCTTACAAAAAGAGGCCTGTTTTGTTTGACTGAAAGCAACTTTACTGTGCTAAAGTGGTGCATTAACTGCCTGAAACAATGTTTTCTTTTAGCGACTTTTGTACTTACAGGTGGACCTTCCTGAAAGATTTCGGTAATGTGAGTGTGAGTGGTTACTTCGAAAATTTCCAGCACATGTAAACAGCACGAAACAGTTCCCTACCTTATCACTAATTTGCAAGTCATCCATGAGCGAACGGTTCTCGTCAGTCAGGCTTCCATCGCTTTTGACCGCCTGGAAGAGCTTGTCCGCCGGAGCATCAGCTGACAGGACTAGGCGGACCCGGTTGTCGTACAGGGTGTCTACGAGGGTAATGAATCGGCGAGCCTGAGTCTTCTCACGTAGGGTCAGCACGGGCACATCTCGTACCAGTATCGTGTGAAATATCTGGCTCAGCGCCAGATAATCAACGGCACCAACCGCCTGCACAAGTGAAAACAAGGCAGCACACAAGCACATATGATTTTAATTAAACCGTACTGCACAGCCAAAACACAGCGAGAGTTTTACTTAAACATGCTGTTTGTTTAAACACGGAGGCGCTTCAGAGTAACTCGATGCTAACACACATCTGAAGGACTTTGTTGTATAGTAGAACCTCGTTGGTACGATCCCGTTACGTACGATTTTTCAGCATCAACATTCAGTACATTGCCGAACTGCATTCGTATATGTTTTCCAGCCACCATGCAAACAAGATAATGCGCGAGGCATGTGCGATCAAGAACAGTATATAGCCGCCCACCGCGGAAGCTTCACCGCAATACTCGCCTGCCCATCTCGGGTGAAAACAACAGCGTGCAATCGGTTTCTTATTCCTGTACCAGCACATCTCTGGGGTTGTTGCACGCCCCATTCACAGCTATTGCTGCCAACCCTATTGCAATAAGCATCTTTGCCTATCCATTCCACAGCGTGCGGTGCCGTTGGAAGTGTACTGCACACTTTTAATGGGCGATGACCCAAACGCACTGCAGTTCCCTGCTTCAGACTGTGATCGTATATGTTTTCCGGCTGCTAGATCCCACGTAAAGAAGAAAAGCTGCAATTGAGAACAGTAGCCGCCCGCCGTATTTACAGCTATTGCCACCAACCTGTTGTGATAAGCATCTTCCCCTATCTGTTTAGGGCACATACGCAATAAGAAAGCAACAAAACGTGTCTCGGGCCGCCCAAGCCCCACCAGCTCAACGCGAGTCTCGTGTGCAGTGATTCGTGCAACACTTCGCATTACGTAGATGTCAACTACGCTCGAATCTGTCAAATGCTTTAGTCACTTTGGATCGTACATTTCTTTCTCGCTTTTTTCCAAGACGTATGAACAAGATTCTACTGCATTTGGTCAAGATTTTTAAAATTTTCTATACCCTTGGGGGCCCGTTTTGGTGAATTGGACGTTAAAGAAAAGGTAGGTGGATATGCGTAGAAAAATTTAGAGTCGAACACTGAAAAAGAATAATTCTGATCTAAGACCAAGAACAGATATTGTATGAGACAGCAGCCTTGATGCTGTCTCATACCGTATCATTGTAACTGTGCAGTCCTACACCACAGCAAAATCTTTTAGACATTTATTCTTGTAAGACTAACGGCCTACACGAAGCGTAACTGTTGGTGTTGATCATGCTATGGTGATCATGGTGGCGTAAGTCGTACTAATCTTAATATATCCCCATACTAAAGGGATCAATTGTCTGGCATAGCAGGGCATATTGCTTAGTCGGGTTGTCACCATTTCCTCGCATGAATACTCGTGGTGTTACTAGAGTTGTAAAACGGGACACTGTTCAGTCCTACTCACACGGTCGCACAACTCTGAGAATGAAGCATCCAAGATGCGGCCACACGTCTTCTGGAACTCAACGTTGCGTCCCTTGATGGTGAGCACACGTGCTCGAATGACTGCAACACAAGAGATGCCTTTGTTGCCACAACAATCTTCCTGGCGCTTGCAATTTTCAGCGTAAAAACCAAAATTTGCTATGTGGCCTGGTGAGGGGCCCTTTAAGCTAGGTAGAATGTTCCAAGAATAACGCTAGAGGTTTAAAGCTCAGCTTGATGCAACAAGTGGACATTTGAGAAATATTGGGGAAGACCCCGTTTATCTGTGGCACCAAATTAAGAAGCTATGTAATTATAGTAGCTAGATTCCCAAAATTAGTTTTGGTGTTTGCTTTTCTTCAGATCGGATATTTGTTGTAAAGCATTGCAGGACCAGAGAAAAGGTTAAGAGTGTGGTGGGAACCAGTCAACTGTACTATAACGTCCTCAGTCCCGAAGCCCGCTTAAGGGCATGATAACTTTTGAAACCGGTTCTTATTACCGCGTGGTATATTTTGAACGTGAAAACAAAATTTCTCATTTCAATGCCTCGGTTAGACACTGGAGGCAGCAACTCCATGTAAAAGTAGAGAGTAACTGTCTCATTATTATTACTGTCATGAAAACCGTTTTTATTTGCCAAAAGACACAGATGAAGATCTAACATTGTGTGGAACGTTGGCTTATTGATACCACATGCTGTATTTTTTTGTCAACTCGCAGTAATCGAGAGGTACTTGATGTTGCCTTTTGTCGTCTGTGACAACACAATGGCCTAGACCGAATTGGTAGGAGTGTTCACGAATGCTTACAGCAGTAATGTGTTTTCACACAGTTCGACAGGCTTCAAAGTTTAAATTGGAGTTGGATATTTTAGTTAATTGCAGCTGAACTAATCCTCAAAAGGAATAAATGCAACTTGCCCAATTGGGTACTATGGGGCCGAAAAGGATAAGGAACTATACTGGTGGTCAGAATTTTGCTACAGCATTTTTTGTGAGCCAGATGTAGCTTTGGGATGTACACCATCGATCAAGCAATTGCTGCAACTATCATTAAGATTGCTATCATTATGAGTGACAATATATATTTGCAGAAAAGGCAGAGAAGTCGGTCTGACCTGGTGCGCTTTAGTTTTCTACATAAGATAGCAAGAACTGTGTCAATGTGTGATTATAAAATAAGAAAGAAAAGACTCCAGATGTTGCAGAGTACATGCACTATGATCATATGCAGGCTGCTCTGCCATCTCCAACTTCTGGTATAATACATAACCACTCACTGTCATTCTCTTGACTGGCCAGGATCTTGAACAGCTTGTCCAGCTCCGCGTCTGCATTGCACTCAGACTTGCTGTAATAAATTGGAATGACAAAAAGGTCGTAGCTATCTGCTCATGTTTATGACAAGACCGAATCACCAACTCACCTTATGACTACACGGTCACTCACTTTACACAGGAAAATTTCACTTGGGCTTACCCGGTATTTTGCATGTGGTTAAAAGTGTTTTTTAAATCAAGTATACTTATTCCTTTTACACACGAGCCTGTTACTGAAGGACACTGCGTGTTGTTATTGCTCACGTGTTTCTGAATGCTTATCTTTATAGACCTTCACAATGTCCATGGCATCCTATAAATAAATAAAATTTTATGAACAGGCCCTAGTCACTAGGAGGCACATTTTAAACTTCCGAGTAGGTGCTGGACTTCATATTCCATTTGCAGCTAAATTTGTGCATTGCATGTGTTGACCTAGCTTATATTCGTAAGAAACGGCTAGTCAGTCAGTCAGTTGTAAAGGGTGTTTTCCTGTTTTAGAGAATACACCTAATTAGTATTCAAACAATCATAGCAGCTTTAATTTGGCATAAAATCCTGCAGACCAGTCTTTCGTAACCATACATAGCCCAAAGTATCATTTTTGATAGACATAAATTTGATACTTCAATATTATGATTCCGTAGCGAGAAACCTAATGCAAAGCCCATAATAGCGTTTTTCATATGTTGGGAGTGACGTTTCACTTGCGGATAATTAAGAAATCCAATTAGCAATTAATTACTATGCTAATAAATGTAACTGCAACAAAATTTTGTTTTTGGTGTGAGTGCACTCTCCATGAACAGAAATGAAGGTCTTTTGGCCAGAAACAAGTTTTTCTAATTTTTCTTGATTTGGAATGGTGCTGCGGGCTTTGCGGGGTTAAAAGATATTTGCATTAAGCATTGCACAAGATACATTTACTGCACAAAGAAGAAAACATGCAGAAGTTTTTTTCTACTAGCTTGGGGGGAATACTAATGAATTATGAATACCCCGCAGAAGTAGACGACCCTCTACATGTTTCTGGCCTACAGGACCAGAAACGAGGTGATGCCCAGATGAAGATGATGCAGACACAGGAAGCACGTGACACAACACATTAGTTGCTTAATCATTCGGCCATTTCATTCAATATTTATTCAATATAAATGCACATAAGCTTTTTGGTGTATATGTGTCTGCCTGCTTATCAGAAGACGCAGTACCATGAGAGTATCGCAGCTCAAAGTCTGCACGTGGGTTCTACTGCAGCTCTCCTGTGGTCTTTCCCCCTCGCCACCACTTCCCCAAGTGCAAATATTGATGAGATTAAAAATAATAATGTTCTAGTGCAATAAAGAGACCTGAAGAAGCGAGAAGATGGGCACAAGTACTAATTTAACAAATGACTTTATTCGAACAGTGCGTAAAAATGCATACAGATTCATGAAAAAGAACCGCATGGATGACTTGTGTGCTATATCCTTCATCCTGTCTCTGTTTCTGGTTTTGCACAATAAACTTGCGAAAGTGAAAGTAAGTCTTAAGATATTTTGTTTACTCCTCAATTATGTGTGGGAGCCACTAAATAAATCCATTGGCATTTGTGTGGCCACTTGCTTCATCCATATCTTTTCATTGTGCTTGTATGTTTCAACTTCTCTTGCTAACGATGTTGAACCTCAATGTTGTTAGTGACCCAATGATTGCGAGTTGGCTTATACTTACATGAAATAGAAGCTGGTCTTGGTAGCACCTTTCTGTATTCTGTAGTCAACACCAGAATCGAGAGCAACTGGCATGCAGTTTCTCTGCGGAGAATGTAATCAAAAACACTTCTGTCTGATAAGGGAGTCAGGAACAGCCCTGCATTTGCATACCTTCAACACGTCAATGAAAGGCACGAAGTTGCTGCGCTGCAAGCCATTCTTGTACAGATCTGTACAGAGAAGAGATGAAACAGCAGGGCTCTTAATTGAGCATAAAATAAGTTTATTTGATCACACGATTCAGTCATTTCATTTGATTACGGTAGACTACGATTGTTTAAATTTGCAAGTGGGAACTCCTGCAATAATAAGTGGCAGCTAACCAGCATCACTTCATGCTAAACACATTTAACAATTCTTATCTTGCAGCGTGATCATGAAAATTTCAGTTACTTTGCAAGTTGACACATTGAATGGGGAGAAGAGAGCAGAGGAACGACAGGTATTCACAGATACTAACTGCAACTCGCAGAGCTATAGTTTGAATTCATCAGACTAGAAGGAATTATGGCCATGATAATGTGATAGTGTCTGTATGCATCATTCAGGCAACATTGTGGCAGACCTTGCCAATACACTGTTCCGATGGCATTTGACAGAACTCTGAAGCATCACTGTTGGCGGAATTTCATCAGGCAGGGAGGTTTCTGCCATTAAGAATTTACAGGAACACAAAAGGGGACCACTAATTTAGGCTAGATTCATAAATTTCACTTCTGGGAATCGGAACATATAAGTTTTTAACATGTACAAAGAGTTGGTAAGCCAGTAAAAGTGGAAAAACAAGAAATGGGTGGCAACGTTAGCTTGAAGTTTCCGCATTAGCTGCCCCTGACATAATGAATTTGTACAGTGTCTGCTGCTTGAAACTAATTGACATTTTTTCAATGAGAAAGGATTACATTGAATTCGATTAAGAGGACCAAAGGCTCAACCTAGTGAGTTTAAAAAACTATTTTCATGTAAAAATGGGCCAGATGCACAAAATACTTTGAAATCTGTTATCTAAGCTTGATTTACAAGTGCTGCAGTTTTTGCTTGCATTCAAGAAAGACAATGTTTTGCCTTTAGTTTACCTGCTAGTAATCAAGCCTTCCTGCCAAATAGATTAAAGCAGTCTTGAAAAGTACACCCAACAATTATGTACACTGATCCAGTGCTGCTCTTTAGTTTTCGTTTAGAGCTGAACCAACTGTGGTAATTATATTTCTCTTCAGGCCAACGCAATGTCATTGGCCTCTTCCTGGTTGACAGCCACGCAAAGCCTGTACATACCGTCAGGTTTTCGGTTTGACGTGGCTACGACCACAGCACCTAGGTTGAACAGGTGACTGAACAGGCGTTTGAGGATCATGGCATCTCCAATGTCGGTCACTTGGAATTCGTCCAAGCACAACAGCCAAGCCCGGGCACAGATAGCTTCCGCAACCGGTGGAATTGGATCATACTGAGGTGACTTGCGACCTTGGCCAGACTGTGCCGACTCCTGCTTCCAGCTGTGGATGCCTGCCAAGGAGATAAGAGAGGTCAAACTGCAAGCTTACGAAGCAGCCATTAAAAGAAAGATATCTTGCTGAAGAGACGCGGAAAGTGCTTTTCACATGTCTCTGATAAGAATCGGCCACAGGCTTGTTGCTTTACTGTCATGATTATAAAGTGCACCTTCCGAAAAGGCACACCCCTTACTTTCTTCCTTAGTGATTCTCTTAGCCTTTAGTAGGCTACCAGTGTCCTCATTGACCCTGAATGAGTGAAGGCAGTGTCATTGTGTTCATCACAAAGATTTTCAATACATAGTAGTAAGTAGATCATTCTCCTGCAAATTAAATGCAAAGCAAGTACTGAAAAAAAAAAAAAAGTATATATATATAACTTCAGATAACTTGTAAGAACAGGAAGTGTTGAAGTACTGATGCACAACAGATTAAACAAAACTGGAAACTCTTGATGCTGCCAACTTACAGCCCCTTTGAAGCTATATAAATATAGCCATTATCTTCTTTTTGCAAGACCAAGCTTTCAGAATTCTCATTTGAACTTCATTGAGTTTGCTGGTTTTCAATAATCACGCAGACAATCTACCCCATGCAGAAAAAGGTGGACATACGGTTGTGAACATCCAGCATGAATGAATGGAAATGCACTCGCTGCTTGCTCTCCATCGCTGTGGACTCGTAGAACATGTCCATCAACATTGTCTTGCCTCGACCTTGAGCAAACGGTAAGAAGGTGGCAAACATATGCAAATATAGTCGATTCATAGTGACAAAATTATGTTTGTATAAAGAAAGAGACCTGGCATGTACTTCTGCATTAAAATTATTTGCATTGTGCCATACAACATACCTGATATGTGCCAGCAGTTCACAAACAACTTGGAAGTAGTTACACAGCTCACATGACAATTGTATATCTACGGTAGCTATTAAAAGAGCCTAGTTGCACATACATAGCATGCAGAAGGGAAATGCACAACATGACAGGCTAGTTTGCAGGCCACCATTGCAATATTAAAACTGGCGCAATTAAACTTACCCACTGCACCATATATATACAACCCCTGTGGCTTCTCGGCTGGTTTCTTTGACTTGAAGAGCCACTGCAAAAATTGATTGCACTTACACAGTTAGATTGTAGAACATTATCGTTACTTAAGCTTAATTTACCTTTTCAAACAGGCCTGGAGTGTGCGGCGTGTAACCTGCAACTTTGATTTGAAGTTCCTTCAGCAGCTGGGCGATTTTCAGCTGATTTTCATCGGGAAGTAGCTCTCCCTGACCGAGAAGCCCGTAATAGATAGACAGGACATCGTCAGAAGCGGTGTCATCTGTATGTATGGAAATAGGAGCATTTGCAGATGAGATATATGCATGCATGTATATGGAGTAATATTTGTGCTGTAGTACTTGCACCGTTTCTCACCTCTCACGCTCGTGACCAACCGCACCGGCTCAAAGCAATGCTTACCACCGCGCCAAACTCGAGCGATTTGTCGCAAGTTGAGGGCTTGGAGGGAGAACGATCCTGCTTTCGCTATCATATTGCCTGTTTTGTGACTAATATACATTGTATTATAAAAGATCAACGAGTTGAAGTTTCCCGTCAGCTTCCGTTAGACCATAAGCGTATAATTTCAACGACGTATACGGCGCACAAGTCCATTTCAAACGCATACGGGAAGCTCGAAGTAGAGACGGAGTGGGCACAGTGACCTTTCATTCAATGCCGCTTTGAATGAACTTGACAACACACTCTAACACCACTCGACGCTGTCCTGCGATAAAAATAGCGCATCTACGTCCAGATTTCATCATGAGGTTAATTCATGAATCGCTGCGATTAATTTCGACGATAAATATTCGTCCACGTCGTGCACAAACCACTGCCTACACGTTTACGTGCACTGCAGCAGCCGACACGCAGGGTCAGACGGCTAGTTGACATGGCTCCAGCCGCAGTTTCGCTGTATTGCCCATGTATTTTTTTTTTTTTCTTTAATCCGAACAAATTTAATAGTACATTCTGTAGCCGCAGCACCTTTCTATTGTTAGATGCAACTGGCAATATTTTTTTGCGTAGTTTGAAAGTGTCACAGCAAAGTTATGCTCAGA
Source organism: Dermacentor silvarum (assembly GCF_013339745.2). NCBI lineage: Eukaryota > Metazoa > Arthropoda > Arachnida > Ixodida > Ixodidae > Dermacentor > Dermacentor silvarum. The sequence continues at coordinate 25,947,161 of NC_051161.1, read as the reverse complement.
ATTAGCCAAGTCAATCTGCAGCGGAGCCAGCGTCGGTTTCGTTTTTCCGGTTTCGGCGGCTCCGCAGGCTCTGTTGCGCGCTCGCCGCAGCTGTCGGGGGAGCGGTGCTCTTTGGGGCCCTCAGTTTCATTGCTGTCGCTGTCGTCACGTGTCTTCCCGTGCGCTGCTTTATGCCTGGCTGCTATCGGGCGTGACTCTCTCCAACGAGGCAGCGACGAGCAGTGTCTATGAGCCGCCCGCTGTGAGTTGACGAGAGGAACCCAGCTACCTCCGGACCGATGGCTCGCGACTACCGTGTGCTTTCCATACAAAGCCATGTGGTTTCGGGATACGTCGGTAACAAGAGTGCCTGTTTTCCTCTTCAGGTGGGTCCAGGGTTATTAGAATTATTATTTTCAATGTACTGCATACTCTCGCGATCGTCACGGTCTTGCATATACAGATGAATAGGACCTGGCCAGAACACTGATTCTTATACCCTTTAAATTCCTCCACGCAACAGACACTCGGGTTTGAAGTGGACTTCATCAACTCTGTACAATTCTCCAACCACACCGGTGAGTCAGCGTTTTCTTCCTTTCTTTTCATATTTTTTTCTTTTCCCCAGTTTGGCGCCATGCCGATCGCTAGACTAGGAGGCACTGGTAAAGATAAGCTTCATTCAGTCTTGCACGCCTAATCTCATAGACGAGTCGAACAAGAATTGCCCCATCAATGTTAATTTTTGTTTGACAAGTCATCCAAGAATATATATATAAATATAAATATATATATATATATATATATATATATATATATATATATATATATATATATATATATATATATAGATAAACGTGTGTTGTGTGAAAAACATTTGGGCGGCATCTGAGTCACTCAGTCGAGCTTGTTTGAAGAGTTAAGTTGATGTTTTTATTTTTTTGATAGTATCCTATTTATAACCTAGGAAAAAAAGTAAAAGACCACGTACCCATATCTTCCAGGATATCCGCAGTGCAAAGGACAAGTACTGAATTCTGAAGAGCTTCAAGACCTTTACGAGGGCCTGAGGCTGAACAGAATAACCAAGTACACGCACATATTAACAGGTACACATGTGTTCTTGCATTGAATCTTGATGTACCTAACTGCATTCGTAGATGTAGCATTCACAGTTTATCACACCCTGTTTTCAGGTTATGTCGGCTCAGATTCGTTTCTCAACAAGGTAGCAGACATAGTACAACAGTTAAAACAAGAGAATTCTTCATTAATGTATGGTAAGTGGCCATAAAACAATGTCACATGAACCAAATGCACGTCTTGGCAATATTAACTAGTCGCTAACTTCAAAATGTTTCATCTTTTTTACTATTTACAGTGTGTGATCCTGTAATGGGAGATAATGGAAAGCTAGTAAGTATTGCTGCACATCATACAGTTCTCCAGTGTGTGTGTTAATCGCAATGAAAGACATCTGGTAAATGCCTTCAAATGATACCAAAATATTGTTTCACTGGTTTAAGCATCACGACTTAATTAAAGGGTGTTCTTCTCCCAACAAATATATTTTCATAATTTTTTACATTGGAAATAAAGGATCATAATTGACTCAGTTGTTTATGCAACTAAATAAACAAAAAACTAATTGGCAAATGTATGTTATCAACACTGCCATTTATTTTTGAATAGTGCTACCATTTTTCATCGTATGAAAAAGAGCCTGGCTCCATCAGCCTTCTTTCTGCACCAATCACACATCCTTGGCCCCAATTGAACCTGTGGCTCAAATACATTGTGTGGGTTAGCCATGGCATTTTGAACCAAATTTTCCTTTTTGCTCTGCTCAGGCCATCTCTGTGCCTTTTAAATGTTGCCCCATTTTTCACTATGCTCAAAATTCCAGTTCGCATGTGAAATATGGTAGATAATGCTTGCGAGTGTCCTTTAAAAGCTTTGCTTCCTTTAAGTTTTATTGCGACTTAAGGTGCCAGTGTTCATTGCATATACAACACACTAGCTGGCGGTTCTTGGCCCACTTATATGCCGATACTTGTTTTGTTGAGGTTGACATAGAAATACCAGACAGCATCTTATGTCACACCGATGAAACAAAGAAGACATAAAATTCACTGTAAGAGTGGACATTGTGCTTATCTTGAATGTTTGCTACTGTCAGTATATCAAAAAAGCCTTCTTGCAAACTTAAGCAAGATCCCTGAAGTGTTTAAGAGCATTAGACTTGCTAACTTAGAGGAAATGGCAGCTTCTGTGTATTTTCTAAAAACACTGCCGGAAAGAAAAAAAAAAGGAAAAAAAACCTTTTCGTTTCAATTGCAGTAATTCGACTAGGGAAAACAATTGTTTTCATTTGTTTTCCTCTCTCCATGCTGTGAATATTACGGTTAATTTTTCACTACCTAACTTAGCAAACTGCTGATGAAGTGAGGGAGGCGTGTACCTATGTTACAGAAAACTGCTGTATTCCTACCAGAGGAGGATTCCTGCTGCTGTGCTCATCAGTTTAGTGCACTTATCTGAAAAACGGCAGCAGTCCTCTGACAAGATTCTGCTAGTAACAGACATTCGTTGCTTCCTGGCCACAGCGTAGCCTTTGTTGTAGTGCACAGTATAACAGCTAGAATTATCAAGGCGCCAGTGAAAAATTTCTGCACCTCAGGTATTCATCTACAGGCGATTGTGCCCATTCCTAGTTCAGCTAGCTATCATGCTGGAATGAAACACGACCAAAAAGAGATAAAGTCGAACTTCTCTTTTGCCTGATTACTTGAAAGCAAGATGTGTGATATGTCGTAGCATAGCTGGGTGCTAAGAGTGCTCTGGCCCCAGTACTAAAGGCATCCTCGACAAATCGCACCGTTTCATCCAATCGTCATTGTCCCAGGGTGCCCTGGTGCGATTTGTTGAGAGTGCCATAAGTCTGTGAATGAATCACCCCAGCTAGTGATTCACACAGTGGCAAACTTGGATGGGAAATCTGCTTACTAACTTGTTTTCTTAAGTTCACGTTTCATTGCAACATGATACAGTTGACTTCAGTTAATTCGAATCCGTTTAATTCCATTTTTCGGTTAATTCGATTCCGACCGAAGGTCCCGGTCGGCGCCCATGCATTTCTTTGGGCCCAAACGTTCATAATCTCGATCCTAAAATTGGCATTTCGCCAGATAGTTCGAACTTGACCAGTCAGCACGCACTCGCCTGACCCCTTTGGTGACCCCACTAACGACCCCTTTAGTGCCAGCGTCTGCCTCGGCGAAGCTTAGGGAACAGTGAATGCGATGAACACACGTCATCGCCCGTCGGAAACGTCTATTTTCGGCCCGCCCTAGGAATATTTTCAAGCAATAACAGTAGCTCAAAATGTCTGATTACGGTATTTACCCGATTTTAACGCACACTTTTTGTTTTCTAAGAAAATTGGGGCGAAAATTGCCTGCGGGGTGCAATCGGATACGAAACCGAAACCGCCTTCGTGGAATTCGTACGCTTTACTGCATAACACAGCTGTATTGCGGCGAAGCCGACCTGAGGAAATCGACCGCCATTAAAAAAAAAAAATCGGGTGCGCGTTAGATTTCTACTTTGTCTAGGAGCTTTAGTGTCAATCCTACGTGAGTTTTCTATTTTGGACACATAGAAAGTGGGCACTTCAACAGTGCCGTGAAATTTCATCGAAGTCGACTATAGTACATCCGTGCATGTATTATTTCTCTGGCATGTGCGACAACATACAGGGACAAGCACGAACGATAACTTATTGTGAACAAAAAGCTGTGAAATGAAAACTAAAATTGCCTTCTTAGCTTCTTTAGTTCAACTGAAATATTTATATTGATGATGATATGATCTGTAATCATATATCTAATATACAGGGTGTTTCAGCGAACACTTTCAAAATTTATTTAAGGTTGCCTGTGGCAGATAGCCCAATTCTAGTTAATGGGCTGGTGTACTCGAAGAGGCGGACATTACTTGCACAAAAAATTGAAATGCATAAGCGACTAATTAACAAAAATTCACTAATTAGTTTTTAACTAATTACCTGATGGCCCGTATTGCAATTTACAAATTCTAGCCGTGGAGTTCGCAAGGTGGATCCACTTATAATTAATTCTCAGGATGACACCAGTTTTGAAATATGAATTCCCGAACTTTGCGAAGAAATGCATTGGCGTTCCAGTTAATTTTGTACTTCAATGCATAAAGCGACGTTTTGTAAAGAACCTAATTGGAACGCCAATGTATTTCTCCGCAAAGTTCGGGAATTAATATCTCAAAACTGGTGTCATCCGAGAATTCGTTCCAAGTGCCAAGTGAGAATTCGTTCCAATTGTAGCCGTGGAGTTCGCAAGGCATCGCCTTGCGAACTCCACAGCTACAATTTGTTAATTGCAATATTGGCCATCAGGTAATTAGTTAAAAACTGAATTAGTGAATTTCTGTTAATTATTCGATTATGCATTTCCGTTTCTTGTGCAAGTAATGTCCGCTTCTTCGAGTAGACCAACTCATCTACTAGAATTGTGCTATCTGCCACAGGCAACCTTTAAGAATTTTTGAAAGTGTTCGCTGAAACACCCTGTATATGAATGAGGAAGCTGTAAGTTTACCTTGTAATAGCATTTTGCTGACCTGCCTTTGTCTTTTTACTTTACAGTATGTGCCTCAAAGCCAAGTGAATATCTACAGAGACCGCCTTATTGGCATGGCTGACGTGGTCACACCTAACCAGTTTGAACTAGAGTGAGTATAGTCTGTGTTTGGACCATGTGTCTTGTCTGTGCTGCTTGTTGCTTGGAAGGTAGGCGCATTTGACCATACAGTTGAACTTCGAATATAACAAATTTTCGGATGTAACAAAGTAAATAAAACATTTCTTGCTGATATCAGCTTGTCACAAATATGCTTATAATGAATATATTGGACATAAAAAAGGTACTTTTGTATCAGATGCTATTTTGTTACAACACAGCTCAACTGTACTGTGCTTATATCCAGCTAAGAAACTGTGAGAAGCATTCTAGACTTCAAATTGAAACAGGACAGTCAGCAAGAAACAAGAAGCTACGACACATGTGCAGAGTTCACACAAGTGAACAGTACAGAAGACAAGATAGGGACAGCGATGGGACGAAGTGGCTGCTACCAAATGACCCGCAGTATGCTTGCCTAAACAAACAAGAATGGGAAAAAAACAAATATAGAAACACAGAGTAAAAAAATAAAAATCAGCATGCCTGCATACGAAAATAACGGGGAAGCTGTCATAACCGCTGTTCTGGATCTTAATGATACATATAGGCGATCTCTCTGTTAGTCAAGGCAACTGAAGGCACAATAACGGCATCACAACTGCTGTTCTGTATCTTAATCACGCAAATAGGCATGTTGTGTTCCATGCTAACACAAGTGACTCATTAGTATGTCTCGTTTGTAAACCTTTCATAGCCCCCCCCCCCCCCCCCCCCAAAAAAAAAAAAGACTAGAAACTAAGGCACGTGAGTACAAGACTACAATGTGGAAAGCTTCACAACGTCGATGCATCTATGACTAGTAATTCTGGTAGTGCTACAAAGCTTGTGTTAGACAGCATTCAAGCTGTATTGTAAGAAAGGGCTGTAACAGCAATAATCATACTTCATTATCAACTTTTAGACTCCAGTTATGCTCAAAGTAAGGCTTTCAGATGTTTGTTCACAAAACTTCTTGGTTATTCCTATTTCCAGGCCTGTCCTGTGATAACTCTGGTGGTGTTATTGATGACCCATGTGCATATATTGAGAGCCAAGTGTAGTTGGTCTGTGTGTGCTGTCACGTTACACAATACTATACAATACGCTTTCTTTATCACATAGTGAGTTCCATTGTCACTCTAATCACAAAGTGCTTGTTAGGTGACCAGGCAGTGGTGAAACATCTTCATACATGAAAAGCATACAACAGTAAGTTAATTGTTATCTTGCTTACAAACTAATGCGGTACATTGTAAATGTGTAGCACTTTATACTGCCACGATAACACATTGATATTATTTGCATTTGAGAAAAAAATTAAAACTGATAAATGTGTAGTGTATCGTAACGCCACAATAGCATGTTGTCATTACTTGAAAAGAAAGAAAACAAAACAAAAGAAAACATATATTGCAGACCATTTGTGACTGTTGTAATAATTTAAGCCTCCTCTCAAAATAAGGGTGACGTTGTTGGTTTTGTAGAAGCATGATTTACCAATACAGCTCAGCTTATTTTTCGTTTTTGTTTCCCTTTAAGTGTTGCTGCCCAGATTGCTAATGACTACCTTGCTCATTACAGGCTCCTTTCCGAGAAGCAAATCACGACAGAGAGTACGGTGTTGGAAGCGATGGATGTTTTGCACACAAAGGGCATCCCGATTGTAGTACTTACATCGTACCGACCCAGCGACACGTCCAAGGAGATCTACCTGTACGGTAGTAGCAAGAAGGGAGGCCAGCGCAGCGCTGTCAAGATTGAGATTCCTGCTATAAATGCACACTTCACCGGCACTGGCGACCTGTTGGCTGCCTGCATCCTTGCCTGGATTACACGCACAAACAACCTCAAGGTTTGTAAGTTGCGTGGCAGGACCAGCATGAAAGATGCATCTTTGTTGGTTTTCCAATTGTCAAGAATGAAGTACATGCATCATGTTGGGAATGCAGATGTCAGTGCAAGTATAGAATGAAATGGCCTGAATGCAAGCTCAGCATGTAGCTTCACAAGTAAACATGCATACAATCATTGGTATGTTGAAAAATGCACCACTTACAGTTCAGTTGTGTTCCAAATATAGATTATAACATTGAACGCACTTTGCGGGATGATGTCATTGCATGTCATTAAATTGGCACCACACACATAACAAGTAAGCCAAATGAGATAACTTACAACGTTATAAGAAACAAACACATGCTTTAAGACAGGCCTCTACTCAACCTAAGTGGTGCTTACCGTGGATGTTGTCTACTAATGTGATGACATTGTATGTTATGTCTACTGCTCTTGTCGTACAAGAGCACAGCTGATGCTGGCATTGCATGACAAGTATAACACTAAACTAGCATAAATGCCTGCTTTAAAGTAAAATAAAATGGCTGTGTTTGTGCTATTTTAACATAGTATAAATGTCGTAAATTTTAAGCAACATTGCAGAAATGTTTACCAAATGTCTGCTTACATGTGTTGAGGTAAAGTTGCCGAGTCACTATAGGCAGCCTTCGAAGCATGTATGTGGTTGTGCACAAACACACATGCACATAGAAAAATACAAGTGATTCACTCATTTATTGGCCTTTCAGTTTCCTTACGGTAATAATGTAGTCCATTGTGGTTTCTTTTAAATCGTCATTCTTTCTTCCACTCTCCTTATTTGTTTTAATGCTGGTAATTCAGAAGGCAGATGCTTTGCCACTTTTGCTGTAGACAACGTGGGGCTTTGTGGAATGGTTTTGCCCTGACAGCAAAACAATATTTTGTATGGCTGCTTGTATGTCACACTGGAATCGTTATGGATCACAAGTGCTGACCGTTCGTGCTGTCCTCAAACGCATTTACTTATCTTTTTGTGCTCCAGCCATTGATGAGGCAGTGCATCGTTATATTAGCACGAGCAACATATTCTTGTGGAGTGGCTTTGTCCAGGTGTGGGTGGTGCTTTAGTCTAGACATTTATAATCTCTATGGAACCCCTGTACAGGAGACACTCAAGAATGCTTGTATTTTTGGTTTTTGTATGAATTTTCTACCATTTTTGCACTTCAGATATTCAGTAAGTAGTTCCTTTCCTCTCTTATCAAACAATACATTACACTGAGGAGTGCTTTTTGTCCCGATATGAAAACAGTGCCTGTCAATCTGCCAAATGGGTGTGCTAGAGAGAGTTTATCCTTTTGTTCTCTAGTCTTTTGCCTACACGCTCAGTCATTCAATGGGTGTGATGAATACTCGCGCCGATTGACTGAATCTAATCACTGTCGCCTTTGAACGACTGATAACTTTTGCTGCGCGTTAAATTAGCTGGACGGCGTGGGCCGTGCGCGCAGGAGTCGCGAAGGAAGAAGTTCACTCTTTGGGATCCGTTTCGAGACTGGTTTATTTGCAGTAGTAAAAGACTAGAGTGGGGAAAGGAAAGAGGAAAGAGAGAAGTAAAGAACACAGTAAAAGGGCGTGAGTCAGGCACGTGCAGTGCCGTGGAGAGGGTGCAGTGGCCACTATCGAGTCGGTGACACGTGGCACCGTGGTAATCACGATTATTCGCTCGGACGGTGTTGTTAATGGCGCCCCTTGGCTCTCGCTTGCTTCTCGGTAGCGTCTTCGTGGTTGTCATTGAGGGTCTTGTTAGGCGCCCCCGCCTCCGCTCTCACTTCTTAGTAACGTATTCACGGTTGTCATCGCAGGTCTTAACAATGGGCAGAGCTGTCGCATTTTTTCACCATGAATAATGCAATCAGGTGGAGTAGTTGGGTCTCGATGCCAAAACAATGCTTTTGTGTAATATGGAAAATGCAGAGCACATATTTTTCGTAGTTTCCTGTGTATTTTTAATTTTTTTTAAAGTGTTAGCTTTTCTTAGCTTGGGGGTTGCTCAGTTTCGCGACGATGGTCCGTCTGCAGTCAGAGAGGTGTGTGAGAGAGGTGTCAGGTGCTTGCACCAATGAGAGAGGAGTGTTCGGTGACCTGACGCAATGCTTAGTTCCCTGTAACACCACCTCCACGCATCACGAGCAGCGAAACCCACCGACTGCACCCGCATTATTGAGGAAGTCTTGCCGTGACATGGTCATGCCTCGTCTTCCTATTCGTGAATCGGTGGCAGCGTGGGCATTTTACACCGTGTAACGCATCATGTGTGGCGAAACCCACCAATTGCACCTTGCAGTAGTACCATGCAAGTTTTGCTGCGCCGTGGTCATGTCTCACCTTTCCCTTACTGAGTTGGCAGCAGCATTGAGTGCTTGCCACTGCATCGCGTTAACCAGATGGTGTTTAACGTTACCATGTTGGGAGTGCTGGTGATGGTGTCACTGAGCACTCTTGCACACCTGGTGCCAGTGTATGCTTAGAAAGCCGGCGACCCCTCGAGCCCCGGAGAGGAGTGTAGAAGTTTAAATGGGAATGCTATAAAACATTGTTTACACTGAAATCTCGTAGAGGAAGGACCTTCAGACTGCTGAGTGATTCAGCGAGCTCTAGATCGGGAGCAAAAACACCTAGCCCGCACCACAGCTAACGCTTAAAGAATCGCGTTGCACACTCATAACCGTCCTGCGAGTTTTTCTTGCTCCACTCATTAAATAAGCAGTGATTCATTGATTGTAGTTGCAGATAATGTAGTGGTTTCAAGATATAATTTTTTATAGATGTACAGACATTGCTTTGCTTTGTAATCTTTGTTGCATAGGAGGCATTGGAGAAAGCTGTGGCCACTGTTCAGGGTGTACTGCTTAAGACGTTCAAGCATGCATCAGGTAAGTAGTGCTATTTCTCATTCCCGTTGTTGAGTATGTTTGCTATTGCACATTTAACTGCAGTCTATAAGTAAGCAGCAAAAAAAAAAAAAAAAAAAAAAGAGAAGACTGCTAATGAAATTTCCCGGCACAAGCCAAGTCTTGTGTGTGGCAGTGCTGCTTAGTGTAAGAACAGGCCGTCAGAGGCAACTCTCAATGTAATTCATTTGTTTCAATGATTGTTTAATTGCTCAAGTGATATATAATCACTGATAAAGGGCATGCCATGAGGGTTGAAAAGTGTGCATAGTAATAAGTAAAAACAGTACGATTTGGGCCAGTTCGTGTATACTTCTTAGACAATGAAATAAAAACTACCTTAACTCAGCTACCTAATCATTGCCATATAAGAAGGACACAGACTCAGCAGCCACTGAGTCAGTGGCTACACTAAGCAGCTCCACTGCAATCTACCCCTTCGCATGACCTTGATCCCCAGTCATACAACCAATGTTTACATAAGCAATGCTCAAGATTGGTATTCACTTGAAAGCCATTGCGCTCTGCACAGTAATCATTGTCACTTTGTAGCTCTGCAAGCGGGCAAATTCATCCCAAATGGCTTATCGGTGACATGGTGAAACTTGTCTCTTGTCCGTCGGATGCATGAGTAAGGAAAACTCGTCCAAAGATGTAAATCTTAATAACAGTACAGGAAGGACTGCAACATTTGCGGATTCCTGTGCGGGGACTTCGGTTTGAACATAGGCATATGGTGTATGTAGGCTTCAGGTATAAAGGCGCTCGGAAGCAAGCATCGAGGCCAACCCTGAAGCAGTGTTGTAAATCTTCGTAGCCATGAAGTTGGCTAATACATTTCTGCACTGTCCGCTTTGATGGTGTAGCATATTTGCTAATTTCTCAATACTATTCGCCTTTAATTTTAATGAGGGGTGTTTCCTACTGTGGACGCCCCATTATACCTCACTCAGGGTGGGCAGCTGAATAATTTTGCAGCAATAGACGAGCCACCAGCACCCGGCATTGTCAGGTGGTCTCTCTCCCGAGCACTGACCGAGCCCCCAATACTCTTTAGCTTCTGTAGTCAGATTCGCGACTTCACGATTTGCCTTGTGTTGCAGAGAAAGAAAAGGAAAGAGAAGGTGAAGCTGCAGCTGGCTCTGTGCCGGGATCCGAGGAAGGTGGCGCTCAGCCCGCAGCTCCAGCAGCGGCAGCAGCACCAGCAGCACCAGCACTCTTGGAGCTACGCCTGGTGCAGAGCAAAGAGCACATCGAGAACCCACACTCGGACATCCGAGCCATCAAGATATTCTGACAAATGCCACCAACAAACCAGGAATGCTCTGGGGGATGAAAATAAAGCCCCACATTTTTAGTAGCACTGTTGGAACCACTGCACCAAAACCAAGACACTCGTTTTAGAACCTTCTTCTTTCATTGCAAGAGTAGCACAGCAGCCACTGGAGCATGCTACTGCACGAGGACAAGGCGTGCTAGCTGTTCTAAGTTGCTGTTAAAGCCATCGAACCTGACGGCCGCCTTTCATACATTGTGGGAGCCTTTGCATCCTTTAAAGACTAATGAATCCCACAACTATGGGTCGTTACGTGTGGCACAAGCAGAGAATTACGAGAACTGTTTCTTGCTTTCATGGAATAACATACACAGTCAAACCCAGATATATCAAACCCACATTGGGTATATGGAACAGCTGTAAAATCCCCTTGAAAATTTCTGTATAAAATTTTCATTTTATATATTGAATTACCTATATATCGAACTTTCTTGTGATCCTCTTCAGATTCGATATATCCGGGTTTGACTAATTCCGTGCATTGTGCAGTCGTAATGTAGAGCACTGCTGGCAAGGTGGAAAAGGCTTATTACTAGAACTCAAGTCTATGTCGATTCTGTGCTCTGTATGTTCAGGTACAAATGGACTGCATGCCAACTCAAAACTTTCGAGATAACATTTTGTGCCAAAGAATCACTGGCATAGTCTAGAGGATGAAGCGTAACAAACAAACCAAACTCTCTGTTAACTACAAAATGCTGGACAGTAAGCAAAGTGTACGAAAGCATCCAGACTGTTTGAACACGAATCCTGCTTGTGTCACGCACACTGGCAAACATGGAAATGCTTAGATGCACATTCATTTCTTGTTCACATTTCACATTAGGCTGTAAGCATGTCCTCTGCACTAGATTCCCTGTCCTTTTGCCCATCAAGCTCAATCAGCAATTAGCCTACTCTAAATGAAAACTAGCTACTTTTCCTAGTGTGAGTAAAGCAAAAAATGTAGCATGGCAATATCACAGCCAAAGTACCTTGTGCAATTCAATACTTTTGCAAAGTGCATGTTAGAAATTGCCATTTCAATCTGTGTTTATATGTCTAGACCTTCGAACTGGTGTAGAATGGCATTTGTGTAGTCCTTTCAGTCTCTCCAGTTCATAGGAGTGTTTCTTGTTGGGCTACTTGGTGAAGTTGGCCCCTCTTTAAATAGCTTCTGCTCCCGTTTTTTTTTTTTTTTTCTCTATGTTTTTTTAATGCCTTTTTCATATAGATAGTTTGCATCTATGTGATGTCACAGAGTCATCTCTCACTGCGCCGGTACCCAAACATGGCGACTACGATAACGTCGGTTCACCGTCTTATCACACGTAAACTTTTTTTTTTCTTTTTGACGGCGACGGTGTTTCATTGGTGTATCACTGTTATCGCTTTCATGTTCGACGCAAGACGCGCCAGCCATGCTGTCATTTTTCTTCCTTACGCCGATACTCGACCTGCTGGTACCCAAATATGGCGTCTGCGATGACGTCTTTGCAAACTATCTATTGTAAAAGCATCTGCTGCTACAAATTCTTTTAAATGTATAAAAACCAAAATGAAATTATATTGAACTAGTACAGTGTCCATGTAGAATACCAACCAAGTCAATCTTGGTATAGGTGAAGGCTAAAGGACAGGAAGAATGCACTCTAGATGGGTTGCAATGCCACCACCATGCTGCACCACCATGCTGCACCATTATGTCATGGACTTTGACACTCTGCTCAGAGCTAGGTATAGTTCATTTGTCACTAAAGGAGGACTATGTTGAATTTAAAGGAGCAAGAGAGGCAACCTAGCAGCTTTAAATAACATTTAATGCACAGAAACAGCCCAACTATGGAAATATATTGATGTCCTTATCATCACATCGACATACCAGCACTATGACTTTGGTACGAAATACAAGAATAGCAATGTTGGCCTTCTTATTTCTCCAGTGGTAATGAACCTTTTTCTGCCAAATAAATGTTAATAGAGTTCTGAAGGAATACTTTACCAGTCTAGGCTGATATACTGTTCCTTTTTAGTCTCCCTTTACGGAGACTCCCATTTTGACATCTGATCACCGAACTGCAACAAATGTGTATAGATCTTCGGCAGAATGACGAGGACACTGCAAGAGTGTTTCGTGTGACATCTCGCATCTTTACTGCAGCAAGGCACACTACGTATATGAATTTCATGAGCCCACCTTTATCTTGTGTAACAAACCTAAACTATGAAGCGCAGCAACACACACAGAGTTGACAAAGAAGCCTCTGCGTACTGTACAGAGTCCGCTGTACTCAAGCACTGTGTCTTGAAGATGATTAATAACTTGAAGTCTGTGCCAAGGATTTTGCACTGTCTGTGATGCAGAGAGGGGCCATGCCAGATGCTCTGTGCACTTCATTCATTGTCCGTATGGCGATTTGGCGTGCTCTTCTTGAGCCTTCTTCCAGAATGTGCCACAAACGGGCACGATCCGCCAGGTGCTCCCGCATTCGCTCCTGTATTGGTTCCAGGAAGGACACCGCTGCATCGGCAACTACTAGTTTAAACTGTCCTGTGTCGAGGCCTTCTGCTTGCCGGCACACCTGTATGGATGGTGCACAGATGGTAAAACAGGTAGCGATAACTACGTGCGCATGTCTGTGAGTTGTTGAAACTATAATTGGTGTACACATCACATGGCACATTGGAATCACACCATGTAGCACTCCCTTACACAAGAGGATACAGTGATGACTGCGTAAGTCTGCTTATGTTGTGGCAACTCCTTAGAGGCAACAAGGAGTATGCACACAACCATGAGAAGGAAGCCAACAGAATATGCAGTGCTCTTGCAACTGAATCTTTTATTGAAAATTAAAATATACAGTAGACTTCCGTTAATTCGACACCAATCATCATTGTCCCAGGGTGCCCCAGTGCGATTTGTTGAGGATGCCATAAGTCTCTGTGAATTAATCGCCCCAGTGATTCACACAGTTGCAAACTGGGAAAAAGAAATCTGCTTACTAGCTTGTTTTCTCAAGATCGTCGACTTCCGTTCAGTTGACTCCGGTTAATTCGATTCCAAACGAAGGTCCTGGCCGGTGCCCATGCATTTCTATGGGTCGAAACATTCATTATTTCGATCCGAAAATTGGCATTCGCCGGATAGTTCGAACTTGACCAGTCGAACTTGTACGTGCCTGACCCCTATGGTGACCCCACTATCGACCCCTTTAGTGCCAGCGTCTGCCTCGGTGGAGCTTAGGGAACAGTGTATGTTGAACGCACGTCATCTACTGTTGAAGGCGCCTATATTTCCGGCCCACCCTAGGAAGATTTTCTAGCAATAACGGTAGCTCGCAATGTCTGATTACGGTATTTACCCGATTCTAACGCGCGCCTTTTGTTTTTCAAGGAAATTTGGGAGAAAATTGCCTGTGCAGTGCAATCAGGGGCGCGATCTTGTACGCGTTCCATTCCATCGAGCAGCACACGATTGGTCAATTTCAACCGCGACGTTCAAATTGACCAATCGTGTGCGGCTCGATGGAACGGAACGCCTCCGTTCCATTTTGGAACGCTTACAAGATCGCGCCCCAGATACAAAACCAAAACCGCCTTCGCGGCAATTGTACGCTTTACTGCATAACACAGCTGCATTACGGTGAAGCCCACTTTGAAAAACCGGCTGTCATTCTAAAATAAATTGGGTGCGCATTAGATGTCTACATTGTTTAGGAGCTTTAATGTTATTTCTACGTTAGTTTTTTACTTTGGACACATAGAAAGTGGGCACGTGTTTGATTCGGGGGCGTGTTAGAGTCGGGCAAATACTGTCAAATGTATCAGCGGTGTGTTTTGACATTTTTTTCTGCATCCTGTTTAATTTGACCCGCTAGATAATTCGATACATTTTGTCAGTCCCGTCAGGGTCGAATTAACAGAAGTTGACTGTATAAGCAACTAACTAGTAACACATATAACAAACAAAGGAGAAGGAGAGGGTACAGCCATGTCTTAAAATGCATATATTAACAGAATAAGCTTGACTATGATATTGCTTGACTACAGCCTCAAACAGGCATGAGGGAGAGATCAGTGTCACTTCACATTATCTCGTCTTAAACTTCTCTGATGTCATATGCCACTATAAACCTGCATCAAGTAAGGCTCGTGGGTTGCTAAAGCGTTTTGTTTCAACACAAAATTCAGTTGCAAATCAGCACTGTGTGTTAGGCTGATGCCTCTTGTGTGCACTGCACACAGTATGGTGTCTTACCGACTAGATGACCTTGGTGACATGCGATGATAATAACAATAATAATAATACTCGCCTCTTCGGGACTCAGGCCAGTGAGTAAACTGTGCAGTGCCACCAGGTTGGCAACAGCTGGCCGAGACTCCGGCTCGTAAGTGACTTTCGAAGTGCAGTCGGTGAGTGCCTTCTTGATCTTTTTGCGCACTGCCTCAGGAGGGTCATCCAATGCCACATAGCTGCGAGGGTCGTCGCTGGATTTGCTCATCTTCTTGGTCGGGTCCCGGAGATGGCGCAGGCGACCAGCCTCCCCGGACACTGGCAGAATAAAAATGTTCAACTGAACTGTGGCATCCAGACACTGCAGCGGTATCCCACCATTTGCGAACATGGCTTTCATGTTCCATTTCCTGAATTCACCAAATTAAGATGGCAGCTGTATTTTGCTTCATGTAATCTTATCCGCCAAGTGGCTCCTAAGAAGAAAAAATGCATTGCTATTCTATATGCGTGTGGTGTAAGTGAGGCACCAGCCAGAATTTTTAATAATTATGCTGCATGGGTGGCTCGTGTTCCTTCCGGAAAACTTCACAGCCAGATAGTGCGCATGAAGGATCCCATTGAGCGTGACCTTCATCTAAGTTATATTTACAAGATTCCTTGTAAAGACTGTGATGCAACCTTCATTGGTGAATCGGGCAATTTTAGGAAAAGGAAGAAGCAGTAAGATGTGGCAAAAGCAAACACAGCATTGAACGCGCTGGCTAAGCGTCGCGAGAAGACAGACCACATAATCAAATGGGACGCAGCTGCTATCATTGCCAGGGAAACATTGCTATCTACACGCTTACTGCTTTAATCATTCTACATCCAGACACCACATGCAATAAACAGGACATGGGGCAATCTACTAGATACCTACACACACTGATTGCACTATCTTCCCAGTATACACACAAGGAGTGTGCATTTGTGTCGTTATTGTGAACAAGGAGCCGTAGGGAGCCTCGAGACGTCAACCTTAGCTTTTCTTCATTTTTTCTGATATTAGTGAGTGCTTCGTTTATTCTTGCTTCACTTCATTTAATAGAGCAACAAAGTAAAGGATGGCAGATTGAAGCAAGGAAAAGTGGATGATAAAAAAGAGCAGAGTGGCTAAGGTCAAGCCACAGCATACGAGAGAAGAGGTGGAAGTTCTGAACATCTTCCTATGTATGCAACATGTAGGGCAAGACACTGTTTAAACACAGGCATATGTGAAGATCTAGGCAGCAGGCCAGTGCTAGTCCCAACTGAAAACTTATTTGCTGGTTGCAAGGCACCCTACACTGGTACAATACATTCCTGAAGGAGGTGTGTCATTAGGCGACTGTCGTTCACGCGCATCACCTATTCAGTCAGCCAAATTCCTCACCCAGAGTGTATCATTACATTTTCTCAACAAAGGATCAATAGTGGTTACAGCTAACTGCCACACGATATCTGGCACTACTAATGCGAGTATATGTCATAGCAAGGAATGACTTTCGCACTTTCATTGATGGAATGAAAAACAGTTATGCAGAAATTAAGCTGAGACAATGTTTCAGGCAACGCTACCTGAATACCTTAATGTATTCAAACTACTACCTTAAACCATCTGGAGTACTACTTTAAAGTAGCACTTTGAATGCATACAGATAGATTTCTTTAAAGAAGTTTTTTACAACAACCTTGCAGAGTTACTATTAGTAAACTTGCTGTGGGAGAGTGATGTCTGTCAGTTGAGGAGGAGAGATGGTGCATACTTGCCTAGAAGGGGTTCGGGCCTTGGAAAGACCAGACCGAAGCGCTTGTTAAAGAGCTCAGCCGTGTCTTGTACTAGGAAGATGTGAGGCAACTGGATCATTTCCCACAGGCACCTGTGTTGCCCTGCACAGAAAAGCCTAGCTTACGACCAGGAACAGCCATTCTGATGCTCACACTTACTTGTACAACATCACATCTGCACTTTGAAGCACGGGGTAGAGGTATAACCCCAAGGGTGTTTCCTTCATACCAACGGTCTTGTCCTGTGCAAGATGTGGTAATACAAGAAATGATGCTCAGTTATGGCGTAGCCTTGGAAGAGTTCCAGAGTGCCATTCGACGTGTTTCGGATGTGCGAATACGTTACGGTGAGGCCAAATAAATTTGTATAGCGATTCCTTAAATCTCTCTCTTTGCTCTGATAGTCATTATACAAGTACAAGGGAACTCGTAGTGAAATTTGTCTTCAATATTTCAACTTTAACACTGTACCTTGAGTTGTGGTAAATGCTGCAATCTAGCCGTGGTAAGCAAGCATCCGAGGATCCACGAAAGCTCGGCGTGCTCTGGAACCTGTGGAGAAAGAACGACGCCACACGATAGTAACTGCTAACGTACACGTTCTTTTTTCAATTTTTTTTTCTCCGCGCAAGCTCACCTGTGACTGCAAAAACAGCGTACATCTTTCAGGGTCAATTCCGCATGCAAGGAGGCTGGCTGTCATGAGCTCGATGTTCTCCCTGTTGAGTCAAAGTCGGCAATGATGTGGCTGTCGAAGCGGACCGGTTTGGGCAAGTTTCACGCGCACTTACCTCAGCTTGTTGGGATCATAGTGTGGCTTCGTGATGGAGTGCAAGTCTACTACGCTGAATACACAATCACTCCCCGAGTCCTGCAACGTCTTCCACTTTTGAATAGCACCAAAATAGTTGCCCAGATGTGGCACACCGCTAGGCTGGATACCGGAGAAAACTCTATTGGGGAAAGTCACCGGCTGGTGTCCTTTCCGCTTAGAGGAAGTCAAGGACTTTTGTTTTTGGTCTGCAGTCACGAAACCTCTGGAAATAAGACGATCGCAGCACAGATGAACTCGAAAACTCTTGGAGGCAACGCGAGCGCATAACCGGCACGTGGCCGAGGTGTTTGCGATCAGCATCTCGCTTTCTGGTTTCCCGGTCGGCTTGTAGTTTTGCAGATCACACGAAGGGATATCCGAGAGAGATCACACAGCAGACCACGAAGCATTGATCACAAAACTTCACTGGCACGACACAGTAGTAAGTTCATCCTGCACCAACCAAAGGTTCCTGCAGCTCCGGTACACTCTTATATGAAAACCGAAACCAGCTAGACTAAGTTCATAGTAGAGGTATCACAAAGTTCTCCTTTTACATCTTTGTAGTGGCCTATTAGCTAGCGCATCGCTACTGAAAGAGTACATCCAGCAGGTGACTTAAATGTTGCGGCACTCTCCTACCAGGCAAAATTAAGCGCTGGCAGCGTAAGCGATTGTGATTTTGGGAGCTCGAGCCAGGTTGAGCCGGCAGGGGGACGGCTGCGGCTCTGCGGCCAACTACCGTAATGAGCAGCGTGTAGGGTTGAGTCGCCGGCGGCGCACCAAAATTTTCTTCACTGTTTGCCAACGTTTAGTGGTCTGTTTTTGAGCTCCGACTAGATCGGGGCTTAAAATGGCATTCACCGCCTGGACTGCTGTGTCCCAGTTGCTGCTTTGATCGTGAGTAGTGAGCGTGTCTCGCCACCCGAAAGCGCGGGATGCCTGCCTCCTCGAGGAGGTGGCCGTCACACGAGTCGTGCCTCGTTCGCACGCGCTGCATGCTCGCGCAAGGACGCGCTGTCGAAAGGTGGCAGAGATGAGAGCGCGCGTGTAAAGCCGCGCGTGCGTGCGCGGGCGCGGCTCGCAAAAAAGCGTGACTTGACGCGGCGCCGCACTTTTCACACGCAGTGGCCGCAGCATGCTGAGCTCGGGTCCGAGCGGCGAGTGCGCTCCGGCGGAGCAGGAAGGCCCGTCGCCGCCTTCCTGCAACGGGGAGCAGCCCACTACGGCCGTGGCAAACAATAAAGAGAAGAAGACGCCCATGTGCCTGGTTAACGAGCTGGCCCGCTTCAACAAAGTCGGACTCCAGTA
This sequence comes from Dermacentor silvarum, assembly GCF_013339745.2. Lineage (NCBI taxonomy): Eukaryota > Metazoa > Arthropoda > Arachnida > Ixodida > Ixodidae > Dermacentor > Dermacentor silvarum. The sequence continues at coordinate 25,928,167 of NC_051161.1, read as the reverse complement.
CAGGCTCGTCGACGAATCGGGGCCGCCGCACAAGAAAAGCTTCACCGTAGTGCTGCGCCTCGCGGGCCACGTGAGCACTCGCGGACCCTGCGTGGTACCGCTTCCGTTCTTCGCGCGTGCTCGCGTTTGCTTGGCACTGTTTCAAGAATGCTGCGCAGGTGTAACTTGAAGTTACACCAAACGTCACGCATTGCACATGACGTAAAAGGGTGGCCTACATCTGCATTTCCTAGACATTTCAAAGCCTTGGAAATGTTTATTGCTTTTAAGAGAGACTAATGATTAACCGACTGTTTTTTTTTTTTAATTTTATTTCCCCTACAAATTGCGGAATTTAGTGTTGGAAAAGAAGACAGACTGTTCAGGTTGATAGTATCGTCGTGAATAGATTTTAGACCAAAGATCTAAATGTGTTGAGGACACTTTCAATGATGGATGGATGGATGAAAAACTTTATTAGGGTCCTTTAGGGCGCGCGCTAGCGCGCATCGGGCCGCTCCCACGTCGGGACAGAGAGAGATGCCAATGGAAAATATATGCACATGCAGAAGTAATTTGGACCTGGCTCCTTCGAACAGTATTGCCTTCCAGTTATTTACATGACGAGTTCCTCTGTAAGATATTACTGAGGGCAAACTTATAGAGTAGATATTGTGAGCTGGGTGTCTTGCAAACAGCACCATGTAACACATGAAACAGATAACACTGGTGGAACATAGAGCATATAGCAATGAAAGTTTCATTTGTTAAATTGAAATCAACGAGTCCGACAGCGTTTTTAACAGCTGAGTCGGGTGCTAGTTGGCTCATGACTCTTTACACCTCTTCTACTTGGCTCTTTATTAAATTAAGATGGACATTTAGAGAAACTTGTATGATGTGGAATGCCCTTACCTCAGAGATTATAGTCGGTGGTGTCCAGGTTTCTGTTCTCAAAATTCTGTAACATGCCTTTGGGAATAATTTGCTAGCAATTATTATCTGTTAGGCATTATCATGCCTAATATGATAGTAGTCTTCAAAAACACATTTGTATTCATATCGCTACTATAAAGGTGTTCTCTTATCCAGATGCATTTGCAGTTTTTCCCTCTATAGTTTAATAAGAGTAGGCTCTGCTATACCACTGTTTGAATATATGTGAAATTCAAACTATAGAGTTTCGTTGTCTATGTTATGCAGCCTTACTATCTGCTTGATCGTTGGGAGGCAGTGTTGGGGTAAACCGAAGTTCAGGTATTGAGAGTGTGGCATTCTTTTCAAACATGTAACCTAGGGCTGGTGGTTCTTTCGTGTTGCCAAAATGGCGAGTACATTTAGCTAAACAAAAAGAATGTGATGTACCTCAGTTGATGTACCTCAGTTGATGTTCTAGTGAACCACTTATTTTGTGAAGGAACACTAGTGAAATGCCACTGTTGTGCATTTGGGCACAAGCAGGATGTCAGAAAATTCACATGAGTTCTAGCGAAAGACCTGCACTAATGTAAACAGAGAGAGCAGCTGAAGGTGGTTTGGTTTGTGGAGAACTGCATATAATGCGTAGAGCTGTTGGTTTGTAGCCTGCCTGTGACATGCTGTCCTTTTTGTTGTATTTAACTTTAATTTTTCAAAGGTCAATTTTCACATGTTGCATGGTATTCTGCCTGGGCCTTGCTTGGCTAAAGTACTTGTTTGTAGGCTATATCTTGTTGTGTGCCACTGCTTCTATACGTCTCACTAATTCTGTGCAGTGCAGCTAAGGGTAGGGCTTGTGTTAGCCAGTCAATAATAAGAGGTGGAGGGCAATTGGAGGTATACAATGTGGTTACCCTTCTTTGGGTTGTCTATTCTGGTTGGCTGATGCAACGCGTAGCTTTCGCTCCACTGCATGTAGTAGGTGAGACAAAGTATAGTGTGCCTACATTGGCATGTACGTTTTATTGTGTGGCAATGTTTTGTGGTGGTGTTACGGGTTGACATGAAATGTCTCCAGTTGTCTTGCTCCCTGGGTGCATCAGGATGAAAGCATAGTCAGTGGTCAGTCTGCTGCTAGATTTCGTTCATGGTGCTAGCATTTTTAAATGACTAAGTAATCCACTGAAATCTAAACAAGATGAAGTGTCACAAGTGTATGGAAACTTGGAATTAACGATGGCCAAACAAGGGCAAGCCTGTGCCCAGAGCCAACATTCCGACAAGATGGAAGAAAAGTCCCCATGTTGGAAATTTGGCTTTAGGTTGAGGCTTTCCTTGTTAGGCCCCACTATTTCTGCTAAGACGCTTGCTGTAGTCGCATGCGGGTACGGCAAATGCTAGCTAACCTCACTTGCACGTTTAGCAGTGTCATCACTACTAGCCTTAGGACATGTAGTTCTGCTTAAACACCAGGAGGAGTACCAGGCAACGGGATCAAGCATCAAGCGGGCGCAGCATGCAGCAGCACAACGGGCCCTGGATGAGACATCCCTGGCGCGGCCGGTGTCACGGGCCCCGCAGCGGGCTCAGGGGCCTCTGACACCCACAGTAGAGCTGAATGCGCTAGCCATGAAGAGGGGCGAGCTGGCCACATACCGTGTGGTGGAACTACCCCGCAGGGCTTACATGCCTCCGCTCAACTTCCAGGGCATGTGCCACTCGCCACGAGGCCCCTGTAAGTCCACTTTCTGCCAGTCAGTCAGCCAGTCGGTCAAAGAAAATATTACACGATTACAAAGAGTTGAGATATTTGACTGCCAGCCTAAATGTCTAGCGATCAGTTGAATACAAATAATGACTGGCAATACTGCACAGGCTGCTACTAGTAATAAATTTTAAAAATTCCTATACGTAATAATTAATTAGCAAACAGTTATTTGTACACCATGAACAACCCCATAGTAATCAGCAAAAATGCAACTCAAGTACAGGAAGTGCACAAATTTTATGACAAAAATAGAATATAACAGGTCAAGGCAATGCTTGGTTAGAGACGTAGTGCTTGCATATGATGTTGAAGTTTGGTGCAAGTGTTATATCAAGGGGGTAAGTCAAATGGTAGCTCACCGTGTACCTTAAAGCAGGGAAATTAAGATTGCCGCTGGTTGCATGTCTTGTTTTAGCGATGGGGAAAATGAAGATGCTATGAAGGAGAGGTGTGTTATTGTTTAATATCTTGCTTACTACGCAGGAGATCTTTGCAATTCTGTAAAGTGCTAAATGTCGGAAATGTCTTCTCCACTAAGTCTTGCAAGGTGTCAAGAAATATCTACAGTCGCAACGAAAAATTCGTTTAATTGTGACATTGTCCTATTCAGCAACAATGGGGACGAATTGCAGCAAATGATTGAGGACCTTAACTGGAGAAAGTGTAAAAGTGGGGTTGAAAATTAATAAGCAGTAGACAAACATAATGTTCAATAGCCTGGCAAGGGAACAAGAATTCAGGATCGCCAGTCAGCCTCTAGAGTCTGTAAAGGAATACGTTTATCTAGGTCAGTTACAGGGGACCCTGATCGTGTGAAATAAATTTACAGAAGAATAAAATTGTGTTGGAGTGCATACTGCAGGCATTTCCAAACCCTGACTGGAAGTTTACCCCTGTTGTCGAAAAGAAAAGTCTGCAATCATTGCATTCAACCGGTGCTAACATATGGTGCAGAAACTTGGAGCTTAACAAGAAGCTCGAGAACAAGTTAACGACCGCATAAGAGCGATGGACCGAAAAATGTTTGGCCTAATGTTAAGAGACAGGAAGAGAGCGGTGTGGATCAGAGAGCAAACGGGGATAGCCGATATTCTGGTTGACATTAGGAGGAAAAAATATAGCTGGGCAGGCCATGTAATGCATAGGATGGATAACCGGTGGACCATTAGGGTTACAGGATGGATACCAAGAGAAGGGAAGCGCAGTCGAGGACGCCAGAACACTAGGCGGGGTGATGAAGTTAGGAAATTTGCAGGCGCAAGGGGTTGGAATCAGCTAGCGCAAGACAGGAGTAATTGGAAATCACAGGGAGAGGCCTTCGTTCTGCACTGGGCATAAATATAGGCTCCTGATGATGATGAATTGGAATAGTGTTTAGGTCTGCAATTTTTTGTATGTCGACGTTGCCTCTGCAACCGCGGGCACTGCGTTGTGGCCGATATTGAGTGCAACTGAACATACAGCCAAATCTAATTATAACCAAATGAATTATAATGAAGCAATTGTGATTACCTTTCAAGTTCTCTTACAAATGGGGTGAAGAACCATTTTAGCTCCAATTGAAGATTACTGATAATTTTAGACAGAGAAGGCTGTAATTAGATGGCATAAAAAACAGGTGTAATCGGTTGGCATAAAAAATTTACCTCCCTTTCACTCCGTGAAGATGGTTGTTACACCTAGTGTTACGTGTGCATGTGTTGCACATGATGCAGTTGCTTAAACACAGATCTACATGGTCTTATATTGAAACGTGAGGCGAGAAGAGGCAAATACTTCTGACGCTACTCGACTAGTGTCCAGTTCTCTGGTTGAAACCTGTTGAGCCGTCGCCAGAGGCATCAACTGCAGTCACTGACACCGCTCGTGTTCGGCGCGAACGCGGGGAAATGCGAACGGCGTCGACAGCAGCTCTGTACATTATCCGAAAGAGTGCACTGCACAGAAACACCTTCTCTTATAGCCATCGCCTCTCCTCGTCGCGCCCAGCGCGGCCTCTCATTGGCCGCCTCCTCCCCCAGCGCTCCTGTCCTTCTTTGCTGGTCACGTGACCTGCCCTCCCCTAGCGCGGCTCTCGTCCTCTTTTGGTCACGTGACATGTGTGACACCGGTGGGCGGGCGGTGCAGCCTCGACCTACAACAGCTCTGCTGTTAAAAAACACGGCACCGAACAGCAGGAAGCATGGTGGCAAACGTCGAAGCGTCTTGGTCTAGTGTTACCGCGGTAGTGACTACAGCTGTTTGCTGATCGGTGTGCGTAAGTGCTGATTTAATGCTGTGGGATAACCAAAATAGGAGTGGTGGTGGCTTTGATGAATGCCGTCTCAGACCTGTGGTTACAGAAAAAAGTTTGTCCAAAATTTATGACATTCTTATACATTTGCTCTGTGGGGTATGTGGCAGGCCGCCGATGTTCCAGGCTGGTTTGCGTCGTCGTCGCTCTCAGAGTCAAAGTCTGATGAAAAGTCGGCATCCTCCGACTTGCTGCTGCTCGATGCATCGATAAAATCAGCCGCAGAGGCAGTGGAATCGCGAGATCTGCCATCTGCTGAGGCGCGCGCTTCTCTTGGAGCCGGACATTTTTGCGTTCTGCTTTGATGATCGCGAAACTTAAGAGTGCGTTTAAATATCACTGCCTGCCAGGAAAAAAGCGAACTGCTTAGAAAACTAAAATGTCGTTCTCCTCCTTCACGTCCGATAGCACAGTTTGTCCGTGAGTGGTGCGGAAGGTCTCGAAAGCGGCATTCCAAACCATTGATAGCGGGCTAACGATGCCCAATGGGCGCGGTATGGAATGAGTTATTGCAAAGCTTTCTTTGGGTCTTTCCCCACTTTACATGGAAGTTGCCTGGCTGAGTAAACTCAGCCAATCCTGAAGACAGTAATCAAAAGTGGTGACGTGGTGAGCTGATTCTGATACTATTGCACAATAACCGTCCTTGCAAATGTTTCTATGCTATTTGTAAATTGGGCTGATTGTGAAGACTGCAAAATTACAGCACCCAACCTACTCAAAACAGTAACCAGTAGAGATAGCCAGCAAGTGTCCCAAGCAGCATACATCAGCAATTATACCGAACATCTATTGTTTGAATACCATCCTCCAATGCTTTCTGCCCGATCTTCTTGTTTAGATATGTCCGCAGGGTTTGAGAATCAACTGGTCTCAGCATAATGCCTACACAACGCAGGCCTTTACTCGCCACACTACCGGCACATGAATGCCGCACCGGGCGGCTACTGTGCGACGCTGGATGTGGGTCCTCGTCGTTTTCATGGCGAGGGCCCTACAGAGCAGGCAGCGCGCCATGCGGCGGCACAGCAGGCCCTGGCACAGTTGAGGAACCTGCCCTTGCGGCCAACACCCCCGCAGCCAACACCAGGTGCAGCCGCAGATGCAGATGAAGCCAGCGATGAGCTCAAGTCTCCTGTCAGCCTGGTGCATGAACTGGCTCTCAAGCGTGGGCTCTCGGTTGTCTTCCAGGTAAAATGAGATACTAGAGCAGTTAATATCAAAGCGTCTTGCGTCCCTTGCCCATCACATGTCGCTACTGAGGGACTATAAAATGCACTGTAGTTTTATGATAATTCCCTTTGACAATTACACCGATGCAGCAAAAAAATGAAATCTAATGCATTGTAATTAGACAAATTGTCACAGGATGTTGCCACCAGCGTTGCTACTACCGCCAACGGCACCGGCAACCTGGTAATGTTTAAATGGTAAGAAGTCTGCACGTTCGCTTTGTGTGCTGTCAGTGCAACACAGCCAATGCAAACAGTGCTGAAATATATTCCATATGGCGAAACAAGCAAATGTTGCAGGTCATCAAAATGAATCACCGAAACTCATGGCGTAACATTGTTTACAAATAGGACCTGTGTTGATGACTACATCAACAGGTGCTGCACTTTGTGATTCGTCACTCACATGAGCTTCAAAATTAAAATGCGTTCTAAGCTGCATTTGGCTATTACAGATGATACCTGTGAGTGCGAAGCAATGGAATCAACAAGTTATTTCGAGTTACAATTTTTATGTCAGCAACCCTTTAAGAGTAAGCAGGCTTTATCAGCAGTATCTTCTGCCAGCCTGCTTCTTCCTTTCTTTTCCTCACTGTTAATTGTATGTATGTTTTCAAAAAAAAAAAATAATAATGGAGGCTTCACTTCATAGCTAAAGCATTGCTGTCTGGGCATTTCAGCTGGTTGGCATTCATGATGGAACAGCCCAAATCGACAGACAGCACAAAACAAGCCAGACATACGAGCACCAGCTCACGGTGAAAGCTTTAATGCAGTCGAACCTCGATATAATGAAGTTGTACTTGCAGCGAAAAACTTTGTTATATCGCGAATTTGGTTAATTCGAGGTTTCGTTAATTCAGTGGAACTAAGATTGGGAAAAAAAAAACAGTTATTGTGAATTTTGCTAAATCGAGGTTCGTCATGTCGAGGTTTGACTGTATAGAAAAGAGACATATAACACTCCTTCGAACTGCTGCGTGTGGAAAAGCAGTCCAGACATCTAAAGGGGCGTAACTGATACACATAACAGTTTGAAGACTATGAACCAACTTGCCAAGCAAGATGCCATTTTAATGTAACACTCCGCCGCCCATGACCGTCTTCACTTGGGCATTGTCAGTGGCTACTACTCACATTGGAAAAGAGGTCATAGAATTTTTTTTGCTTAAGTTCGTTGCCAGCATCAGTTTGCATTGTGTTATGCTGCGTTATTGCCGTTATCTACATATTAATTTATCCTGTGTGTTCAAGAAATTGGTTGCATATGCTAAAGGGATGCTTGAAGCAATTACTAATCTAGCCTGTTGGACCATAATCTCGAAAATGTGTTTGCTTAGCAGAGAATAAAGCTTATTAGCATGAAAAATTGAAGTGGAAGACAGAACTCTCAGCAGTTGCAGTAGCAACAATATCATCGTGCAATTTCAGAGATTGTGCAGTCTTTTTGTAGATATGCAACAGTGGCATCCCTTGAGCAAGCATGTGTCTTTGTTATGCACCTACAGGTGGTGCAGGAGAGCGGCCCCCCACACATGCGCACGTTCCGGACGCGTTGCACAGTGGGCGAGATTAGTGCCGAAGGCGAAGGCAATGGCAAGAAGGCCTCCAAGAAAGAGGCCGCCCAGGGAGTGCTGGAGCAGCTGCGCAAGCTGCCGCCCATTGAGCCGCCCCCAGGATCGGCCGTTGCTTCGACCGTCCCCGGCAGCGTGCTGCTGCAAAAGCGCAGGGCGCCCCCCAAGAAGCGAGCCCGCAACCTGGTGCGTGACCAGCAGGCTGCAGCGCCACCGTGCGAGGTGAGTCCCTTTGATGAGGTCGCAGGCTTTCGGTCCGCAGCCACTGCAACATTGGCTTGATGAACAAAATAACAAAAGTTGCAGTTTCGCCCGAAAGCCAAAGCATCAGTTGCGATAGCAAACTAGTGGACAGCTATACGAAGTAAGGATACTAGTTTTATTGGCCGTATAAACTTGCAAACATAGGCATACTAACTAAATTAACAAGCATGGTGTCACGCACGCACAAGCAAACATGAATACATCCCATTTGACGACCGCAGAAACTCGCTGTCAGTACGTTGGAGTGAGGAAGTGCAGCAGCAGCAGCGAGCGAATTGACCTTTGTGCTGCGTCTCGCGTCAACGCGAACTACCGTAAATACCGTGTATAATACGTACCCGAATATAATACAAGGTGATATTTTGGGACAGCAAAAACAGAAGAAAAAGTTTTATTTGGCCTATAACACGGGTGGGAAAAAAAAAAGGAAGCAAACTACAGTGCGAACGAAAACCGAAGAGAGCTGATGACACTAGCACTGAAAGCACTCAGCGATAGATTTTATTTGATGATGATGCGGCGAACATTGGCTGTTCCAAACGCGTTGCTGCACCACTGCTGATCATACGAACACGTGAGCAACATTGGCGGCGGTAGCCGAGCCAGACAGGCCGGCATAGCGGCATCTGGGCGAGATCCATAGTCGCTGAAGCAACCGGGTACGTCACGCGGCTGTGCAATCTCTCATTTGTCCCCCCCGTGGAGCGGACCAGACCACATGACAGCCTCATGCTTTGACCAGCGAGGAAGTAGACAAGGGCCGCTGCAGTAGCCACAACGGCCAAAATACTCCCTGCACTTGACATGCTGAGGCGTTCGGTGGCATGCGAAAACATTCGAGAGATCACATGCGCGCACTTTTGCGCTTTCCAGAAGGCGATCGTAGACGATTTGGGCAAGAAGAAAGCACACACAGATAATAGAACCCCGTTGATACATTTTTCAAGGGACCGCAAAAAAACAAACATAAAACAGTCGCAGTTTCGCCCGAAAGGCGAAGCAACGATTGCGATAGCAAATTAGTAGACAGCTGCACGAAGTAAGGATAGTAGTTTTATCGGCTAAATTGCATGCAACTAAATTAACATGCATGGTGCCACGTGCGCACAAGCAAGCTTGAACACATCTCACTCGACGACTGCGGAAACTCGCTGTCAAAACGCTGGAGAGCAGCAGCGAGCGAGTTGCCCTTCGTGCTACTATCTCTCGCTTCAACACAACGTTTTTAGATTTAATATAAAGTAGATTGAATCTAAAAATGTTGCTTCAACGCAAACTAAATGTCGGAAAGCACAGCGCAAAGCTATCCGGCACTAGGCGCACTTTGCGCACGTCGCAGATCGCTTTTAAGATACGGTGCCCATGCAGCCGCGCCATATTTGCAACTTGTCCGTTGCTTATTGCAACGCACTCGTCACTTGTTGCAACGCACAAGCTGGCTGCACCGCGAAATTTACGTTACCGCCACATTCAAACACAACGTAAGATGCAGGAAGATTACAGATTGGCGAATTATCAAGGGGAAGTCAATACATAGAAGTCAATGTGATTTAGTTCGGGGCCAGTGAAAACGCGACGTAGCAGCCAGGAAAACGCAGCAACCACCAGGAACCTATCAAAGGGGTTCTACTATTAGGAATTTTTTCTGCTAAAATAAATTCATTTTTTCTTGATATTGTGTATATTTTGGGTGATACGAATATTTCACACGACCCTGTGAAATTCGTATCACCGAGATTTTACTGTACATGCAGGCTCTTACAGTAAGCCGCGAAAACACAGCGCACGGCTGACTGTTTCCATCGCAGATCACTTTCAAGATAGGGCCCACGCGGCCGCGCCATAGACGGCCGCCACCGGCGCAACGAAAGATGGCGTGCTTCCTTCCTGCTTTCCTCCCTTGTGTGTGCGAGATTGAGCTGCAATCGCCGGCTCACCCTCACACGCTTTCACTCGCACATCCGGCAATGATTTTATTGTCCTTAGACTTTATACAGAACCTCACAGCGATGCCGGCAGCAGAAATGCACCTAGAGTGTCCATATAATTGCTATGCAATAATACTTTTTCATAGCTACGGGGCCGCACTTGTCATCTGCCTCCCATCAATGTCGGCATATAATAGCTATTGTGATCACCTGTCATTGTTTTCAGCATGCTTCCAGTTAACGACTACATCCTCACTGCTGATCGAAAAGGTGTTATAAAGCATGTTCTCCGGTGTTTTCCGTGTTGCCATTTTATGATTAGGGGACAGTCTGACCAGTAAGCTTTCCATTGCACTAAAAAAAAATTGTTATCATGAAAATTGGTTGTCAGTCCCTTTAAAACCTTGTGAATGCATAAACCTTTCTAGCAGGTATGTGGTGACTGCGAAGGAGGTTTTTCCCGAAAGTGGTGGTGCACTTGTGGACTGACCTTGCCATTGTCTGTGTACAGGTGAACCCCATATCCCGGCTGATCCAGATCCAGCAGGCAAAGAAGGAAATGGAGCCCACCTACGTACTGGTGTCTGAACGGGGAGACCCTCGACAACGCGAGTTTGTTCTTCAGTGTAAGCTGGGAAACCTCACTGCCCAGGTATGACCACCTAGTTGTATTCTTACACAGCTTTAGTGTAGCTTTACAGCAGTTTTCGCAGTTGCACACAGGACGGCTATAGCCTGCAATAAGTATGTTCTCGAAGAGGCTGATACCGTATTTACGCGATTCTAACGCACCCTCGATTGTAACATGCACCCGTTTTCCGTGACCAAAAGACAGAAAAAAAATCCTTTACAGTACCGCACACCTCATGCTTTCATACAGAAATGAAATTTTCTCTCATTAAAAAAAAAAAAAAAAACATTTACTCCCAATGCATTAAAGTTACGATGAATTAAAAAAAAAAAAGGCGCAGTTTCGCCTAAAAGGCGAAGTATCGATTGTGATAGCAAATTAGTAGACAGCTATACGAAGTAAGGATAGTATTTTTATTGGCCGTGTAAACTTTAAACATTTGCTAACTAAATTAACAAGCACGGCGTCACGCGGGCATAAGCAAACATGAACACATCTCGCTCGATGACCACGGAAACTCGCTGTCAAAACGCTGGAGTGACGAAGCGCGGCAGCAACGGCGAGCGAATTGACCTTCGTGCTAGCACTCCTCTCGCTTCAACGCGAACAATAAAGCTGGATTCACACGGCGGAACAAAATCAGCGGGCAAGCATGGCATGGCTGAGCGGCAACAAACTGCAGCCTCCTGCAGCATTTATCTGCTTTGTTATTGTGGGTGGCACTGACCCGACGCGTAAATGCTCGTCCTAGAAATGAGTTCCGTCGTGTGAATCCAGCTTAAGCGGCGAAAACACAGCGTGCGCAAACTCCTCGTCGCAAATTGCTTTCAAGATAGGGATAAGGCGATCGTATCGCCGAAGTGGATCGTCACAGAATACGTCCTGCTTCGGGCCACTGAAACCCTTCCACGTTGCTTTGCTGGCGAAAATCCTCTCCTGTTTGCTCCAGTCCCGCACGCAGGTTTTGGATTCTCCGAACTCCCGTGACGCGGCCCGATTTCTGTCTGTATCAGCACACATGATCACTTTCCTTTTAAATGTGGCATCACGATGAACTCGGCACTTCATGCTGATAGAGCAAATGCAGAAAACGGGAAGACAGATGGTGGACTAATGCCTAAACACGCGTACTACAGCACATGGAGGAAGCTACGGCAGCTAGGCTCGAAGCGTGTACGAGGCGGCCATTTTGAAATGCCAATGGCAATATCGTGACGCAGATTTAGCGTCGTACTCGAATCTAACGCGCACGTGATTTTCGGACCCGTTTTATCAGAAAAAAAGTGCGCGTTAGATTTGAGTGAATGCGGTCTTGCCTAATTGGCTACTACAGTAAAACCTCGTTAATTCGACCCTGGTTAATTCAGAAAATCGGATCATTCAGACTCTTCCTCTGGTCTCAGTCGGCATATGCATTATTCAATGCAATTGAAATTTCGTTAATTCGGGCGTACTTGGCTGCAGATCGGTTAACTTGGACAACTTTCGGGGCTCGGCGAGCAAGGAGCACCGCAAATGCTTTTGGAGCTTGGCGAGCGAGGAGCACCGCAAATGTGTGACTCAAAAGAGCAGCAACGGCGCTAGTGTCCAACCGAAACGAAGCGGCGGAGTCCGCATCGCCACAGTCATCAGCTGAAATAGTAGGTGAATGATAGCAACACCAGAACGCTTCGTGCCTATTTGTTCCTTTAAAGTCTTTATTCTTGTGTTTACCACCACGCATAGCACCGCGTTGGCTGCGTGCCTTCATGACTGCAGAATGGCCATCCATGATCGCGTCGACAGCGGCCGCGGCACCGTCTGCATTCGTTGCGGCAGTAGTTCCACTTTGACTCTGTGCGCGTGTCGGCCGCGTGCCTTCATAACTGCTTAGTCGCCATCCATGATTGCGTCTATAGTGGTCGCGCAAACAGTAGTTTCGTTTTGACTCGGTGCGTCGTCCGCGCGCCTTCAGAACCGCTAGGTCGCCGTCCACGATCGCAGCGGCCCCGGTTTCATCTGCAGCGGTTGCAGCAAAGAGTAGTTTCGTTTTTACTGAGTGCAAAGCTTTCAAGGATGAAGAGCACGGTCTGCATCGTGATGGGCGGCGACCTGGCGACACTGCCGAATAAATAATTAGGATGTGCACGCGGTAGTGAAAAGCGTCTCAGGGGGGCGCTGCGGCCGCGTTGTGAAGGAAGTCACGAGGCCTTCGCCACTGCGAGCGCTGATCAGTCACGAGATGGCGAGCATTGCAGCGTCCACACTGCTTTTGTGCAAAATAGAAACAGGATTTGCTGATTCGTTCAGTAAATAAAAGCGTGTTGACGTAGTAAGCATTTGTTTATTGTTTTCTTGATACCCTCGATAATTCGACATTCGGTTAATTCGGACATTTTTCTCGTTCCCGTGAAATCCGAATTGACGAGGTTTACTGTATGTGCGAACTTGCAGAAGGGAGTCAATGTGACTCGCTGATTTCAATGATTTTTTATCCCTGTGGTCACTGAAAGCAAGCAAGGGACTGCGATATTAGGCTCATGTTAACGATCCTTGTAAACAAAGCTTGCGAAGTGGAGGGGTTGCTTTCTGGTGACAGAGCCAAAGTGCTTTTTTGTGCAGCTTTTGTTCTTGGGTCTTTTCCTTTGTGAGAGTAGAAATTTGCTACTTGAATGTTGTGTTTACCATATTCATTCCAAGCCTTGAGCTTATCCTTTACAACTTGTTGTGCAACTGGCTCTCAGAGGCAAGTCACTCATCACGTACTCACTAGAGTCTAGGGCAGCCTTGATTGCAGGGCAATGACCAAGAATTAGTGGGTGAACAAAATTATTTCTCGCATGTTAGCGGGCACAAAAAAGCACCAACAACAGCAAATTGAGTGTGTGTGTGCTCTTCTGTGATGCTAGTCACAAGTCATTCATTTAATTGTGTGACATGAAATGTTAACTCATGCCTCACTCAGTGTTGTAATAGTCATTCGCTATACCAACCCCTTTATAACGAACTCGATAGTTCTGTGAAAAGTTGTCTTTTTTTTATGGGGGGGGGGGGGGGGGTGGCTTTACGTGCCAAAACCAGTTCTGATTATGAGGGAGTGGAGGGCTCCAGATTAATTTTGACCACCTGGGGTACTTTAACGTGCACTACAACGCAAGCACACGGGCGTTTTTGCATTTCGCCTCCATCGAAATGCGGCTGCCGCGGCCAGGATTCGATCCCGCGATCTCATGCTCAGCAGTGCAACGCCTTAGCTGACAGAGCCACCGCGGCGTGTGCGAAAGGGGTTGTTATATCAGTACTAGTTATATGTTGACTTGCCCTTAAAATGCTAAAAAATTAACCGCACTGAAGCTGGCATCAGCAGTTACAATTTGGCACCACTTTGGTCCGAAGACCAGATTTTCAGTGTCATTTTTGTTTCCAGTCTGTTCCCACACCAAGTTGCTAACTTCCATTAGAAATGTCCATCTAAAGAACAAAATGCTGCGTCGCATAGCTCTTTCAAAATGGGGCCTGGTTCCAATCACTTGTCGTTTCAAAACTGCAAGTGCAGTTCTCATTTTTTATTCGGGAGCTTTTACTACCAGCAGGACATGACTGTATTCTGCACACAAGAGCGAAGCGTTCCAATTGGTTGGAAGTGTAAACTTCAGAAACTACTGCAGCATCCCACCAAAGGTCTCGGACATCATGGACTCGCCATTACGACTGCTCTAAAGCCGGGGGGAAACAAAACAAGAAAAAAAAAAAAAAAAACGAAGACTTGAAGCAATTGCCGCAAAGCAGGTTCAAATTGAAGAGGAGGGTCCAACCTATAGGGCAGGGCACTTTAATTAATTATTATTGGTCTTAAAATAGCATGTTCTGAAATCTTTGAGCTCATCTCTCTCAGTTTGTACTTTTTGTCTGTACAAAACCTTTTAAGAAAACTTATCATTTCCAAACTGCTTCGCCAATACCTGCTTTTAAGGTAGTTTCTGGGTTGAAATTTAGTCGGAAACAAGATGAGGTGCTTTTTATATTTCTAAATCTTTATTAACACGAACATCTAACATATAATGACAACGCAAGAAAATTGAACCTGCCTCAAAAGTGATAACATTGTTACAGAAATGTAACACAAACGTGACTGGCCTTATCTTGCACTATAGCTCCCCAAGAAGGTATCTTAACAAAAACAATCAGGATGTCTTCATTATTTCTGAAATAATAGTTTTCCTAAGGTGACATGCCTAATTGGTCCATATGACAGCCATAACTTCTTTTCTATTTGATCTGTATTAATGAAATTTAGAATATGTAGTTAAAACAAGAAGATACACAAATATCTCCAGAATCCATTAAAGAGTCCTTCGCTCTCTCTCTCTTTCTCAAACAATATGAATTCAGTGGACATGTTCACATTGACTTTGCCGTATTTTATTATATACGGGTGCGTTCCAAAAATTCAACCATGCCGGTGTCGGTGCTTTCAGGATCAGAAAGCCTCTTCTGCGAATCTCGTAGACTGGGTGTCGCGAAACCCCTGCGTCGTTGCAGCGCGAACAGTGGCATCCTGCACGTGTGTTCATGTTGCCGTGGTGCATTATTCAATTTTGATAAATACCCGTGCAACGGTTCAAAAGCTAATTTTCAGCCCCGCTTCCCCCCTTAAAAAATTATTTTCGGCACTCTAATGAGATTGGTTATATCGAGATTTCTTATATGCTTAATAACGAATATCAGATATATGGAAGGTATTTTCGTGTCAGATGCAACTTCGTTGTATTGAGGTTCAACTTTAGGAACTTAGCAGGAGAGCTGTGGCCACAGTAGCATGACTAAAGAACTGCAACAGCATTGGAAATGTGTGTGCCCTGGTGGCATTGTTTCTTTTCAGGGCGTGGGGCCCAATAAGAAGACTGCCAAGCGACTGGCAGCCGAAGCAATGTTGCAGCGATTGGGATACTCGCGTCCTCCAGCTGCCAACCAGGCCGGTGGTGGGGCGGGGGGTACAGTGGACGGGACGGAGCAGTTGCCTTCTTCCGGTGCTTCTAGCACTGCTCCTGCCCGTGGAATAATGTCTCCACTCAGCCCCCGTGGCGGTCGCCAGCTCGTGCCGGGCCTGTTGCTCGTGCCTAGCCAAGGGGCAGGTGGTGCGGGCCCAGCAGGTGTAGGTTGTGGTGTGGCCACTGGCGGTGCCGGAACCGGTACAGGGAATCGCCTTGCGTCTGCCGGAGACCTTCAGGCAAGCTCAGCAATAGCAAAAGAACTGCTCGACAAAGGTAAGCATGATGGGTGTTGAAGTGTGCACAGGTGTGCACTTTAGGGTGTGGTTCCCTAAAGTGCACACTACAGGTGTGCACTTTAGGGAACCACTGCTGGTGGCATGGTTAAATGAACTTGCCCGACAGTGAATTTTGGCCGATTGCATCGCTGAGAGTTGTTCAGTGATTGAAATAGAGCAGGGGTTCTCAGGTACGTTCATCCCAGGGAACCCTGCTAAGCTTCATAAAGTGCCAAGGAACCCCCCCTCACCCGATTTAACCGAATTATCGAGGGTATCAAGAAAACAAACAAATGCTGCACTACGTCAACACGCTTTTATTTACTCAATGAATCGTCAAATCTTGTTTCTATTTAGCACAAGACCAGTGCGGAAGCTGAAATTCTCTTCATCTCATGACTGATTAGCGCTAGCGGCGGCGAAGGCCTCGCGACATCCTTCGCGGCGCGCGTTTTCATCTGAGACACGCTTTGCACCAACGGGCGCACATCCCGATTATTTTTTCGCCACTCAGGTGCTCGCCAACAAATTGTCCGTCCATCGCAATGTAGCCGGTGCTTTTTACCTTTGACAGCTTTGCACTGAGTAAAAGCGAAACTACTGCTTGCCGCAACCGCTGTCAACGAAACCGCGGCCGCTATCGACGCGATCATGGACGGCGATCTTGCGGTTCAGAAGGCAGGCGGCTGACGCACTCACCAAGTCAAAACGAAACTACCTTTCGCTGCAAGAAGTGCGGACGAAACTGCGGTCGCTATCGACGCTGCCATGGGAGGCGACTACGCAGTTGTGAAGTGAAGGCACGCAGCCGACGCGCTAATCGAGTGAAAACGAAACTACTATTTGCCGCAACCGCTGCGGACGCAACTGCGGTGGTTATCGACGCGATCAGAGATAGCGACTACGCACTTACGGAGGCACGCGGCTAGCCGCCAACGCGGTGTTACGCGCGGCGATAAACGCAAGAATAAAGGCTTTAAAGGCACAATTAGGCACGAAGCGCTTCGGCGTTGCTGTCAGTCACGTGCCGCGTACGATTGCCGCCGAGGACCACGGCGATGCGGACTGCGCCACTTCGTTTCGGTTGGACGCTCCGCCGTTCTTGCTCTTCTGCGGCGCGCATTTGCGGTGCTTCGCGTTTTTTTATTTTTTTTTTTTTCCCGATCAACGTATAGGTCAGTGCGCACGCTATCGGCACCTACCCTATCTACAAATAGGAGAAAGGCGCATGGTGGTAAGTTACGGCCTCCGAGATTCAAGTGCGAAAGCTTAGGCGCGCTGCCCGTTCTCAGAGGTTGGGTGGCTACAAGCTGCTTGCGTATTTATTGCGCAGTTCGTGCGTTGCTGTTACGCACTGTGATGTGCTTTTTGACACTCGGGCATGGGTAATGGAGGTTCTTTGGATCAAGCGCACCTCGTGTTCGCCGTTTTAGACACTTGTCGGCAGCGGGACCAGGGAAAATTTATCAGTGGCTCGCGGAACCCCGAGCAGGGGCCTGCGGAACCCGTAGGTTCCGCGGAACCCACTTTGAGAACCCATGAAATAGAGCATTGTGGCACAGATTTCATCTTGTTTTCTCATTGGGAATGTTCCTTCTTTCTGCAAAAGTGACTTAATTACTATTCTGATAGTGTAATCATAAATCTAGCTCAAGCTCAGCATTATAAAACTTGCAAAGACTGTGATGTGGAACTTTCAGGGGATGTGTGTTCTGTTCTAGATGATCATATTGCTATAATCTCTCGCCCTCATGAGTGGTTTTGGATTTTAATGTCTTCGACAGGCAGTTGTCTTCTATTGCAGGTGGATATATTATTGGCGTTTTTGACAATGTCCAGTTAAACAAGTTTATTAACTTAGAATTTTGAATACAAGGGGGTTTCGCTTTTGTGTGATATCGTTCAAAAACTGGAATGTGTGGTACTTCCTCAGAGCCGCTTGGCGCTCCATGGCCCATTGTGCTATTTGAATCTCATTATTTCATGCATAGGTCTTCGCATGTGCTTGCTTTGACTGTCGTTTTCTCGTATTTCTTTTCATTGATGCTTCATGAAGTAAGATCGTATTTGCTGCAGTGTAGTGCCTGCTTCACTGGAAAGCTCACTGCATTACGTGCACTTGTGGGGTGGCATAGTCTTCTGTGCAATTCTTCAAGAGTATGCACTGAACAAAGAAAGTTATTATTAATTATGGGCAGTGTCAGTGCCTGAAGTAGTTCAAGCCTTTCTCTTTTATGTTCCCCACGGAGTCTTTTCATTAGTGTACTTACTGTAGTGGGTGTTTAAGAATGTGTTGCACTTCATGGTAGCATAACAAATTGTGATGCTTTAATCCTTTGTGTTTCATAAGGTGTGTCCCCTACGGCTGAAGCTCTCCGACAGACAGCTCCCGTGGCGGTGGCTCCGGTTCGTCCCAAGCAACAGCTGCTCTACCTCGCAGAGGTTCTGGGCTTTCAGGTCAGCTCTGCTCTTGCACTTACTTGTTGTTTGAGTAAAAAGAGTCTTGTTGATATGCGTGTGTTATGTATCTTGCTCTGGTGCAAATGGGCCGTGAATTGCAAGTGTAAATACACTGGATTCTGGATAAACAGAACTCGTTTAAAAGCCAGCTACAATAAAATTTTGGACCACGTGAGAAGCTTTAGTTCAGATAGTGTGCATATACAGTAGCCTCCCTGCAATATTACGACAGAATGTGTCCTAAAAAGTATAAACAGAAGACCAATTTTTGATACCGAAATACAGTAGAACCCCGCTGTTACGTTCCCGGGTGCTGCGTTTTCCCGGCTGTTACGTCGTTTTCGGCTGATCCCGGCACAGCTCCCATAGAACCCAATGCATTAGTAACCCCGCTGTTGCATTGCAACTGTGGGACCGTTCCCGCATCATACTTTGCGAACTGCCATCCCGCGCCGACCCGAGCAGCCATCTTGACTTTTCATGTCGCTTGGCTAGGTGGCTTGACGATGGCATTGGCCGCCCAGAGTGCCGGCGGTGACACCTATGACGTATTTTCGGTTTCCGCCAGCAAAAGTATGGCCCTTGAGATCCGTATTTGCTATCCAAAGATGGTGTCTGTGACGCGTTGTGGCCCTAAAATTGGTTTTGGCTCATAGATGTCCCGTATAAAGTCCAAAGACAATAACGCCGTCGCCGCGTGCGCTATGTGCGAGTGAAAGCGTGCGAGGGGAGCCGACGACCGCGTCTAAATTTTGAGCACGAAAGAAAGAAAAGCAGGGAGGAAGCGCGCCTTCTTCCGTTGTGCTCGAGGCACCGGCGAGGGAGCGAGGGGGAAGGGATAGCGGGCGGCGTTGTACTCTGGCATCAACTGCATATTGCGCGGCGGCGCGCATTCGCACATGCCGTATCTTGAAAGCGATCTGCATTGGGGGCAGAGTCTAGGCAGTGTAGGTGCGTCAGCGGCTCGTAGCTTTGTGCGTGCTGTGTGTTCTTGGCGCTTAATTTGCGTTGAAGCGATAGACAACAGCACGACAATGCGCTCGCTTCGGCAGCGGCGCTTCCTCACTGCCAGCGTTTGACAGCGCATGTCCGCGTTCATTGAGTGTGATGTGTTCATGTTTGCCTGTGGGCGCTGACACCATGCTTGTTAATATAGTTAATAAGCGAATGTTTACATCTTTATACGGACGATAAAACTACTATCCTTACTTTGTATAGCTCTCTACTAATTTGCTATTGCAATCGATGCTTAGGCTTTCGGGCAAAACTACGACTTTGTAATATTTAATATTATGGGCAGTTCAACACTACCCCCATTTCTCAATTTTTCCTGTTTCTCGGCTCTTGCGTTTCCCGGCTCTTACATTTCTTTTTCCGTTTTTTTTTTTTTTTTTTACGGTCCCGTGAAAAACGTATCAGCGGGGTCCTACGTATAAAGTAAGACAGCGACCATTACCACTTGCTAGAAATGGCGCAGTGCCTAAATATTGAGAACAAGCATGGTGCCTGGGCTATCCCTCCAAGGTTAGGCAGCACCACTGAAGGTCTTAGAGGCCATTTCTGTGATTTGCATCGCACATGCCAACTACAAGGTGCCTGCATCTGTTTAGTGCTATTTAAAGTGCATTATTGATTCAGTAGTATGTGTGTAACTCATAACCAATTCAGCCCAAGTTAAACTTTATTGCAGTTGTTCTTTAAGTTTGCTACACTCTGTGTGGTTCCTCCCACTGGTGTTGCCAGGAAATGCTTGCTGAGCCCCGTTTCTGTGCGTGGGTGCAGGTGCAATTCACAGACTTCCCCAAGGGAAACAAGCAGGACTTCCTGTCCCTGGTGACACTGAACACGAGCCCACCACAAGTGAGCCACGGCGCAGGCTCCTCACTGGAGGCATCCCACGACGAGGCTGCACTGGCCGTGTTACGGACACTTGCGCACCGTGGATTGGACACGCTGGGCCAGCCGCCGGCAAAGGACACGCCCGAGCCACCGCTGCGTCTGCGCCAATAAACACCGCCTGCTGTCCCAGCCTCCCTTGTCATCTTTTGTGTGCATAACATGCGTTCCAGTAGCAGTGGATTGAGGGCTGTGTCGTCAGTGACACATATATCTATCAATAGTGCAAAGTCAAGAACAACCAAAGTGTAGATGTAAAGGGAATCCCAAGAATGAATGATTTAAAAGCGAATATTTTTCACGGAATTCAAGATGACACTCTGCAGTTTTGGGGACCTAACCCTTACAGTGTCACTGACGCACCAGTACGTTGCGGCATTGTTGCCTCGCCATGGCACTGATGTACACTTATGTTCTCCACTTTCTAGTGAGGACCATTTTAAGAGTGCATTTGCCGTTATCCGTGTCATGTTTTCCCTTCTGAATATGCGAAAATTTTATCGTATCTGAGAATAAAACCCAACACTGGGGATGCATCCTCTTCGAAAAAAAGATAGTGAAAGGGTTAAAACCCACAATTTAATTTAAAAGAATTCAAGATTCTGGAAAACTGGCTTGTTCCTGTAGAATATGCCCATTCAATGCCGTTAGTAATTTTTTTTTATTTCTAGCAAAGCAATTGTGCATTGGCATTGCAAGCTTCTATGGGAAAATTAAATGCAAAGCGAACGGCTGTGCCATTCGCTGACCTGGCAAGTTGTGTCCACCCAAGCTGCGTTATGTTTATGATTGCAAGGACAATCGGAAGCATGACGAAGTGTTTCTGAAGTATTGTTCCAAGCGAAATTGACGGGTTAAATTTTCAGAATAGCAATGTGTTAAATTTACCGAGGGACTAAAAATAATGCCATTTGCCAACATTTTTCTTTCTCTTTCTGCTCGATATGGTTTGAAATGTGCTAGACACTGCAAATTCCATGATGTATGCTAATGTGCACAAACGTCAAGAAGAAAACCCTCTTTATAATGAAGTCGCATCTGACATGAAAATCTGTTGTATCCAATATTTGAAGCACACACACTGATATAGGAAGAAAGAATCGATCACGTCTATGTGAAAACAAGCTTGATGCCTCAAGATTGGCTAGCAAAAGGTATCCAGTGAATTTCGATGGCCTGTTGGTAGTTTGTGTTGACCATGGCATGAAAACAATAGTAATTTACGTAACGCGCTTCGCATCATCGTGTGATCACACGGCATTACGTTGGTGTGTAGGTTGCGGTCCAACCAAGTCAAGCCGCTGGCCAAAACGCATGTGAGCCCAGAATGCCCTCTTTCGACATGGGCGTTTTCCTTTATGCATTTCAAGTTGCGCTTGCTAATAGCATCCTCGATCAATTATACACCGGGGCGTGTGCAAGTGATCTTACACTTGATCGCTGATGAGGTCTACTGGTACGAACATATTGATGGACGCAACGGCTTGTCGCCAGCCATTCCGCTGGTCATTGGCAAATTTTCGGCGCAGCCATTCTGCCTAGGCCACTAGGCGTAACCAGTGCTGATTGCATGGCAGTCGGCAGCCAAAG